>NW_027167972.1:0-82838 GCF_040954835.1 Lepisosteus oculatus
TGAAAAAACGCGTTTATTTCGGGCTCAAAAACACGTTTTGAAAAGTGAGCTGTTACTGACCCATAACTTACATGGGGTTGACCAAACTTGCAGAAACATGTTTATTTCTGCTGAAAAACACGTTTTGACACTTTCAGCACACTGGGGTTAAGACCTGAGTGTGTGGGCTCTTCTGAGCCTTGCAGTTACATAGGGATACAGCTGTCTGAAAAAACGTGTTTATTTCGGGCTGAAAAACACGTTTTGAAAAGTGAGCTGTTACTAACCCATAACTTACATGGGGTTGACCAAACTTGCAGAAACATGTTTATTTCTGCTGAAAAACATGTTTTGACACTTTCAGCACACTGGGGTTAAGACCTGAGTGTGTGGGCTCTTCTGAGTCTTGCAGTTACATAGGGATACAGATGTCAGAAAAAACGCGTTATTTCGGGCTGAAAAACACGTTTTGAAAAGTGAGCTGTTACTGCCCCATAAGTTACATGGGGTTGACCAAACTTGCAGAAACATGTTTATTTCTGCTGAAAAACATGTTTTGACACTTTCAGCACACTGGGGTTAAGACCTGAGTGTGTGGGCTCTTCTGAGCCTTGCAGTTACATAAGGATACAGCTGTCTGAAAAAACGCGTTTATTTCGGGCTGAAAAACACGTTTTGAAAAGTGAGCTGTTACTGACCCATAACTTACATGGGGTTGACCAAACTTGCAGAAACATGTTTATTTCTGCTGAAAAACATGTTTTGACACTTTCAGCACACTGGGGTTAAGACCTGAGTGTGTGGGCTCTTCTGAGCCTTGCAGTTACATAGGGATACAGCTGTCTGAAAAAACGCGTTTATTTCGGGCTGAAAAACACGTTTTGAAAAGTGAGCTGTTACTGACCCATAACTTACATGGGGTTGACCAAACTTGCAGAAACATGTTTATTTCTGCTGAAAAACATGTTTTGACACTTTCAGCACACTGGGGTTAAGACCTGAGTGTGTGGGCTCTTCTGAGTCTTGCACTTACATAGGGATACAGATGTCAGAAAAAACGCGTTTATTTCGGGCTGAAAAACACGTTTTGAAAAGTGAGCTGTTACTGCCCCATAAGTTACATGGGGTTGACCAAACTTGCAGAAACATGTTTATTTCTGCTGAAAAACATGATTTGACACTTTCAGCACACTGGGGTTAAGACCTGAGTGTGTGGGCTCTTCTGAGCCTTGCAGTTACATAGGGATACAGCTGTCTGAAAAAACGCGTTTATTTCGGGCTGAAAAACACGTTTTGAAAAGTGAGCTGTTACTGACCCATAACTTACATGGGGTTGACCAAACTTGCAGAAACATGTTTATTTCTGCTGAAAAACATGTTTTGACACTTTCAGCACACTGGGGTTAAGACCTGAGTGTGTGGGCTCTTCTGAGCCTTGCAGTTACATAGGGATACAGATGTCAGAAAAAACGCGTTTATTTCTGGCTGAAAAACACGTTTTGAAAAGTGAGCTGTTACTGCCCCATAAGTTACATGGGGTTGACCAAACTTGCAGAAACATGTTTATTTCTGCTGAAAAACACGTTTTGACACTTTCAGCACACTGGGGTTAAGACCTGAGTGTGTGGGCTCTTCTGAGCCTTGCAGTTACATAGGGATACAGCTGTCTGAAAAAAACGCGTTTATTTCGGGCTGAAAAACACGTTTTGAAAAGTGAGCTGTTACTGACCCATAACTTACATGGGGTTGACCAAACTTGCAGAAACATGTTTATTTCTGCTGAAAAACATGTTTTGACACTTTCAGCACACTGGGGTTAAGACCTGAGTGTGTGGGCTCTTCTGAGCCTTGCAGTTACATAGGGATACAGCTGTCTGAAAAAACGCGTTTATTTCGGGCTCAAAAACACGTTTTGAAAAGTGAGCTGTTACTGACCCATAAGTTACATGGGGTTGACCAAACTTGCAGAAACATGTTTATTTCTGCTGAAAAACATGATTTGACACTTTCAGCACACTGGGGTTAAGACCTGAGTGTGTGGGCTCTTCTGAGCCTTGCAGTTACATAGGGATACAGCTGTCTGAAAAAACGCGTTTATTTCGGGCTGAAAAACACGTTTTGAAAAGTGAGCTGTTACTGACCCATAACTTACATGGGGTTGACCAAACTTGCAGAAACATGTTTATTTCTGCTGAAAAACATGTTTTGACACTTTCAGCACACTGGGGTTAAGACCTGAGTGTGTGGGCTCTTCTGAGCCTTGCAGTTACATAGGGATACAGCTGTCTGAAAAAACGCGTTTATTTCTGGCTCAAAAACACGTTTTGAAAAGTGAGCTGTTACTGCCCCATAAGTTACATGGGGTTGACCAAACTTGCAGAAACATGTTTATTTCTGCTGAAAAACACGTTTTGACACTTTCAGCACACTGGGGTTAAGACCTGAGTGTGTGGGCTCTTCTGAGCCTTGCAGTTACATAGGGATACAGCTGTCTGAAAAAACGCGTTTATTTCGGGCTGAAAAACACGTTTTGAAAAGTGAGCTGTTACTGACCCATAACTTACATGGGGTTGACCAAACTTGCAGAAACATGTTTATTTCTGCTGAAAAACATGTTTTGACACTTTCCAGCACACTGGGGTTAAGACCTGAGTGTGTGGGCTCTTCTGAGCCTTGCAGTTACATAGGGATACAGCTGTCTGAAAAAACGCGTTTATTTCGGGCTCAAAAACACGTTTTGAAAAGTGAGCTGTTACTGACCCATAACTTACATGGGGTTGACCAAACTTGCAGAAACATGTTTATTTCTGCTGAAAAACACGTTTTGACACTTTCAGCACACTGGGGTTAAGACCTGAGTGTGTGGGCTCTTCTGAGCCTTGCAGTTACATAGGGATACAGCTGTCTGAAAAAACGCGTTTATTTCGGGCTGAAAAACACGTTTTGAAAAGTGAGCTGTTACTAACCCATAACTTACATGGGGTTGACCAAACTTGCAGAAACATGTTTATTTCTGCTGAAAAACATGTTTTGACACTTTCAGCACACTGGGGTTAAGACCTGAGTGTGTGGGCTCTTCTGAGCCTTGCAGTTACATAGGGATACAGCTGTCTGAAAAAACGCGTTTATTTCGGGCTGAAAAACACGTTTTGAAAAGTGAGCTGTTACTAACCCATAACTTACATGGGGTTGACCAAACTTGCAGAAACATGTTTATTTCTGCTGAAAAACATGTTTTGACACTTTCAGCACACTGGGGTTAAGACCTGAGTGTGTGGGCTCTTCTGAGTCTTGCAGTTACATAGGGATACAGATGTCAGAAAAACGCGTTTATTTCGGGCTGAAAAACACGTTTTGAAAAGTGAGCTGTTTCTTGAAACCCATAAGTTACATGGGGTTGACCAAACTTGCAGAAACATGTTTATTTCTGCTGAAAAACATGTTTTGACACTTTCAGCACACTGGGGTTAAGACCTGAGTGTGTGGGCTCTTCTGAGCCTTGCAGTTACATAGGGATACAGCTGTCTGAAAAAACGCGTTTATTTCTGGCTCAAAAACACGTTTTGAAAAGTGAGCTGTTACTGACCCATAACTTACATGGGGTTGACCAAACTTGCAGAAACATGTTTATTTCTGCTGAAAAACATGATTTGACACTTTCAGCACACTGGGGTTAAGACCTGAGTGTGTGGGCTCTTCTGAGCCTTGCAGTTACATAGGGATACAGCTGTCTGAAAAAACGCGTTTATTTCGGGCTGAAAAACACGTTTTGAAAAGTGAGCTGTTACTGACCCATAACTTACATGGGGTTGACCAAACTTGCAGAAACATGTTTATTTCTGCTGAAAAACATGTTTTGACACTGTCAGCACACTGGGGTTAAGACCTGAGTGTGTGGGCTCTTCTGAGCCTTGCAGTTACATAGGGATACAGCTGTCAGAAAAAACGCGTTTATTTCGGGCTGAAAAACACGTTTTGAAAAGTGAGCTGTTACTGCCCCATAAGTTACATGGGGTTGACCAAACTTGCAGAAACATGTTTATTTCTGCTGAAAAACACGTTTTGACACTTTCAGCACACTGGGGTTAAGACCTGAGTGTGTGGGCTCTTCTGAGCCTTGCAGTTACATAGGGATACAGCTGTCTGAAAAAACGCGTTTATTTCGGGCTGAAAAACACGTTTTGAAAAGTGAGCTGTTACTAACCCATAACTTACATGGGGTTGACCAAACTTGCAGAAACATGTTTATTTCTGCTGAAAAACATGTTTTGACACTTTCAGCACACTGGGGTTAAGACCTGAGTGTGTGGGCTCTTCTGAGTCTTGCAGTTACATAGGGATACAGATGTCAGAAAAAACGCGTTTATTTCGGGCTGAAAAACACGTTTTGAAAAGTGAGCTGTTACTGCCCCATAAGTTACATGGGGTTGACCAAACTTGCAGAAACATGTTTATTTCTGCTGAAAAACATGTTTTGACACTTTCAGCACACTGGGGTTAAGACCTGAGTGTGTGGGCTCTTCTGAGCCTTGCAGTTACATAAGGATACAGCTGTCTGAAAAAACGCGTTTATTTCGGGCTGAAAAACACGTTTTGAAAAGTGAGCTGTTACTGACCCATAACTTACATGGGGTTGACCAAACTTGCAGAAACATGTTTATTTCTGCTGAAAAACATGTTTTGACACTTTCAGCACACTGGGGTTAAGACCTGAGTGTGTGGGCTCTTCTGAGCCTTGCAGTTACATAGGGATACAGCTGTCTGAAAAAACGCGTTTATTTCGGGCTGAAAAACACGTTTTGAAAAGTGAGCTGTTACTGACCCATAACTTACATGGGGTTGACCAAACTTGCAGAAACATGTTTATTTCTGCTGAAAAACATGTTTTGACACTTTCAGCACACTGGGGTTAAGACCTGAGTGTGTGGGCTCTTCTGAGTCTTGCACTTACATAGGGATACAGATGTCAGAAAAAACGCGTTTATTTCGGGCTGAAAAACACGTTTTGAAAAGTGAGCTGTTACTGCCCCATAAGTTACATGGGGTTGACCAAACTTGCAGAAACATGTTTATTTCTGCTGAAAAACATGATTTGACACTTTCAGCACACTGGGGTTAAGACCTGAGTGTGTGGGCTCTTCTGAGCCTTGCAGTTACATAGGGATACAGCTGTCTGAAAAAACGCGTTTATTTCGGGCTGAAAAACACGTTTTGAAAAGTGAGCTGTTACTGACCCATAACTTACATGGGGTTGACCAAACTTGCAGAAACATGTTTATTTCTGCTGAAAAACATGTTTTGACACTTTCAGCACACTGGGGTTAAGACCTGAGTGTGTGGGCTCTTCTGAGCCTTGCAGTTACATAGGGATACAGCTGTCTGAAAAAACGCGTTTATTTCTGGCTCAAAAACACGTTTTGAAAAAGTGAGCTGTTACTGCCCCATAACTTACATGGGGTTGACCAAACTTGCAGAAACATGTTTATTTCTGCTGAAAAACATGTTTTGACACTTTCAGCACACTGGGGTTAAGACCTGAGTGTGTGGGCTCTTCTGAGCCTTGCAGTTACATAGGGATACAGCTGTCTGAAAAAACGCGTTTATTTCGGGCTGAAAAACACGTTTTGAAAAGTGAGCTGTTACTGACCCATAACTTACATGGGGTTGACCAAACTTGCAGAAACATGTTTATTTCTGCTGAAAAACATGTTTTGACACTTTCAGCACACTGGGGTTAAGACCTGAGTGTGTGGGCTCTTCTGAGCCTTGCAGTTACATAGGGATACAGCTGTCTGAAAAAACGCGTTTATTTCGGGCTCAAAAACACGTTTTGAAAAGTGAGCTGTTACTGACCCATAACTTACATGGGGTTGACCAAACTTGCAGAAACATGTTTATTTCTGCTGAAAAACACGTTTTGACACTTTCAGCACACTGGGGTTAAGACCTGAGTGTGTGGGCTCTTCTGAGCCTTGCAGTTACATAGGGATACAGCTGTCTGAAAAAACGCGTTTATTTCGGGCTGAAAAACACGTTTTGAAAAGTGAGCTGTTACTAACCCATAACTTACATGGGGTTGACCAAACTTGCAGAAACATGTTTATTTCTGCTGAAAAACACGTTTTGACACTTTCAGCACACTGGGGTTAAGACCTGAGTGTGTGGGCTCTTCTGAGCCTTGCAGTTACATAGGGATACAGCTGTCTGAAAAAACGCGTTTATTTCGGGCTGAAAAACACGTTTTGAAAAGTGAGCTGTTACTAACCCATAACTTACATGGGGTTGACCAAACTTGCAGAAACATGTTTATTTCTGCTGAAAAACATGTTTTGACACTTTCAGCACACTGGGGTTAAGACCTGAGTGTGTGGGCTCTTCTGAGTCTTGCAGTTACATAGGGATACAGATGTCAGAAAAAACGCGTTTATTTCGGGCTGAAAAACACGTTTTGAAAAGTGAGCTGTTACTGCCCCATAAGTTACATGGGGTTGACCAAACTTGCAGAAACATGTTTATTTCTGCTGAAAAACATGTTTTGACACTTTCAGCACACTGGGGTTAAGACCTGAGTGTGTGGGCTCTTCTGAGCCTTGCAGTTACATAGGGATACAGCTGTCTGAAAAAACGCGTTTATTTCTGGCTCAAAAACACGTTTTGAAAAGTGAGCTGTTACTGACCCATAACTTACATGGGGTTGACCAAACTTGCAGAAACATGTTTATTTCTGCTGAAAAACATGATTTGACACTTTCAGCACACTGGGGTTAAGACCTGAGTGTGTGGGCTCTTCTGAGCCTTGCAGTTACATAGGGATACAGCTGTCTGAAAAAACGCGTTTATTTCGGGCTGAAAAACACGTTTTGAAAAGTGAGCTGTTACTGACCCATAACTTACATGGGGTTGACCAAACTTGCAGAAACATGTTTATTTCTGCTGAAAAACATGTTTTGACACTGTCAGCACACTGGGGTTAAGACCTGAGTGTGTGGGCTCTTCTGAGCCTTGCAGTTACATAGGGATACAGCTGTCAGAAAAAACGCGTTTATTTCGGGCTGAAAAACACGTTTTGAAAAGTGAGCTGTTACTGCCCCATAAGTTACATGGGGTTGACCAAACTTGCAGAAACATGTTTATTTCTGCTGAAAAACATGTTTTGACACTGTCAGCACACTGGGGTTAAGACCTGAGTGTGTGGGCTCTTCTGAGCCTTGCAGTTACATAGGGATACAGCTGTCTGAAAAAACGCGTTTATTTCGGGCTGAAAAACACGTTTTGAAAAGTGAGCTGTTACTGACCCATAACTTACATGGGGTTGACCAAACTTGCAGAAACATGTTTATTTCTGCTGAAAAACATGTTTTGACACTTTCAGCACACTGGGGTTAAGACCTGAGTGTGTGGGCTCTTCTGAGTCTTGCACTTACATAGGGATACAGATGTCAGAAAAAACGCGTTTATTTCGGGCTGAAAAACACGTTTTGAAAAGTGAGCTGTTACTGCCCCATAAGTTACATGGGGTTGACCAAACTTGCAGAAACATGTTTATTTCTGCTGAAAAACATGTTTTGACACTTTCAGCACACTGGGGTTAAGACCTGAGTGTGTGGGCTCTTCTGAGCCTTGCAGTTACATAGGGATACAGCTGTCTGAAAAAACGCGTTTATTTCTGGCTCAAAAACACGTTTTGAAAAGTGAGCTGTTACTGACCCATAACTTACATGGGGTTGACCAAACTTGCAGAAACATGTTTATTTCTGCTGAAAAACATGTTTTGACACTTTCAGCACACTGGGGTTAAGACCTGAGTGTGTGGGCTCTTCTGAGTCTTGCAGTTACATAGGGATACAGATGTCAGAAAAAACGCGTTTATTTCGGGCTGAAAAACACGTTTTGAAAAGTGAGCTGTTACTGCCCCATAAGTTACATGGGGTTGACCAAACTTGCAGAAACATGTTTATTTCTGCTGAAAAACATGTTTTGACACTTTCAGCACACTGGGGTTAAGACCTGAGTGTGTGGGCTCTTCTGAGCCTTGCAGTTACATAAGGATACAGCTGTCTGAAAAAACGCGTTTATTTCGGGCTGAAAAACACGTTTTGAAAAGTGAGCTGTTACTGACCCATAACTTACATGGGGTTGACCAAACTTGCAGAAACATGTTTATTTCTGCTGAAAAACATGTTTTGACACTTTCAGCACACTGGGGTTAAGACCTGAGTGTGTGGGCTCTTCTGAGCCTTGCAGTTACATAGGGATACAGCTGTCTGAAAAAACGCGTTTATTTCGGGCTCAAAAACACGTTTTGAAAAGTGAGCTGTTACTGACCCATAACTTACATGGGGTTGACCAAACTTGCAGAAACATGTTTATTTCTGCTGAAAAACACGTTTTGACACTTTCAGCACACTGGGGTTAAGACCTGAGTGTGTGGGCTCTTCTGAGCCTTGCAGTTACATAGGGATACAGCTGTCTGAAAAAACGCGTTTATTTCGGGCTGAAAAACACGTTTTGAAAAGTGAGCTGTTACTAACCCATAACTTACATGGGGTTGACCAAACTTGCAGAAACATGTTTATTTCTGCTGAAAAACATGTTTTGACACTTTCAGCACACTGGGGTTAAGACCTGAGTGTGTGGGCTCTTCTGAGCCTTGCAGTTACATAAGGATACAGCTGTCTGAAAAAACGCGTTTATTTCGGGCTGAAAAACACGTTTTGAAAAGTGAGCTGTTACTGACCCATAACTTACATGGGGTTGACCAAACTTGCAGAAACATGTTTATTTCTGCTGAAAAACATGTTTTGACACTTTCAGCACACTGGGGTTAAGACCTGAGTGTGTGGGCTCTTCTGAGCCTTGCAGTTACATAGGGATACAGCTGTCTGAAAAAACGCGTTTATTTCGGGCTGAAAAACACGTTTTGAAAAGTGAGCTGTTACTGACCCATAACTTACATGGGGTTGACCAAACTTGCAGAAACATGTTTATTTCTGCTGAAAAACATGATTTGACACTTTCAGCACACTGGGGTTAAGACCTGAGTGTGTGGGCTCTTCTGAGCCTTGCAGTTACATAGGGATACAGCTGTCTGAAAAAACGCGTTTATTTCGGGCTGAAAAACACGTTTTGAAAAGTGAGCTGTTACTGACCCATAACTTACATGGGGTTGACCAAACTTGCAGAAACATGTTTATTTCTGCTGAAAAACATGTTTTGACACTTTCAGCACACTGGGGTTAAGACCTGAGTGTGTGGGCTCTTCTGAGCCTTGCAGTTACATAGGGATACAGCTGTCTGAAAAAACGCGTTTATTTCGGGCTGAAAAACACGTTTTGAAAAGTGAGCTGTTACTGCCCCATAAGTTACATGGGGTTGACCAAACTTGCAGAAACATGTTTATTTCTGCTGAAAAACACGTTTTGACACTTTCAGCACACTGGGGTTAAGACCTGAGTGTGTGGGCTCTTCTGAGCCTTGCAGTTACATAGGGATACAGCTGTCTGAAAAAACGCGTTTATTTCGGGCTGAAAAACACGTTTTGAAAAGTGAGCTGTTACTAACCCATAACTTACATGGGGTTGACCAAACTTGCAGAAACATGTTTATTTCTGCTGAAAAACATGTTTTGACACTTTCAGCACACTGGGGTTAAGACCTGAGTGTGTGGGCTCTTCTGAGTCTTGCAGTTACATAGGGATACAGATGTCAGAAAAAACGCGTTTATTTCGGGCTGAAAAACACGTTTTGAAAAGTGAGCTGTTACTGCCCCATAAGTTACATGGGGTTGACCAAACTTGCAGAAACATGTTTATTTCTGCTGAAAAACATGTTTTGACACTTTCAGCACACTGGGGTTAAGACCTGAGTGTGTGGGCTCTTCTGAGCCTTGCAGTTACATAAGGATACAGCTGTCTGAAAAAACGCGTTTATTTCGGGCTGAAAAACACGTTTTGAAAAGTGAGCTGTTACTGACCCATAACTTACATGGGGTTGACCAAACTTGCAGAAACATGTTTATTTCTGCTGAAAAACATGTTTTGACACTTTCAGCACACTGGGGTTAAGACCTGAGTGTGTGGGCTCTTCTGAGCCTTGCAGTTACATAGGGATACAGCTGTCTGAAAAAACGCGTTTATTTCGGGCTGAAAAACACGTTTTGAAAAGTGAGCTGTTACTGACCCATAACTTACATGGGGTTGACCAAACTTGCAGAAACATGTTTATTTCTGCTGAAAAACATGTTTTGACACTTTCAGCACACTGGGGTTAAGACCTGAGTGTGTGGGCTCTTCTGAGTCTTGCACTTACATAGGGATAAAGATGTCAGAAAAAACGCGTTTATTTCGGGCTGAAAAACACGTTTTGAAAAGTGAGCTGTTACTGCCCCATAAGTTACATGGGGTTGACCAAACTTGCAGAAACATGTTTATTTCTGCTGAAAAACATGATTTGACACTTTCAGCACACTGGGGTTAAGACCTGAGTGTGTGGGCTCTTCTGAGCCTTGCAGTTACATAGGGATACAGCTGTCTGAAAAAACGCGTTTATTTCGGGCTGAAAAACACGTTTTGAAAAGTGAGCTGTTACTGACCCATAACTTACATGGGGTTGACCAAACTTGCAGAAACATGTTTATTTCTGCTGAAAAACATGTTTTGACACTTTCAGCACACTGGGGTTAAGACCTGAGTGTGTGGGCTCTTCTGAGCCTTGCAGTTACATAGGGATACAGCTGTCTGAAAAAACGCGTTTATTTCTGGCTCAAAAACACGTTTTGAAAAGTGAGCTGTTACTGCCCCATAAGTTACATGGGGTTGACCAAACTTGCAGAAACATGTTTATTTCTGCTGAAAAACACGTTTTGACACTTTCAGCACACTGGGGTTAAGACCTGAGTGTGTGGGCTCTTCTGAGCCTTGCAGTTACATAGGGATACAGCTGTCTGAAAAAACGCGTTTATTTCGGGCTGAAAAACACGTTTTGAAAAGTGAGCTGTTACTGACCCATAACTTACATGGGGTTGACCAAACTTGCAGAAACATGTTTATTTCTGCTGAAAAACATGTTTTGACACTTTCAGCACACTGGGGTTAAGACCTGAGTGTGTGGGCTCTTCTGAGCCTTGCAGTTACATAGGGATACAGCTGTCTGAAAAAACGCGTTTATTTCGGGCTCAAAAACACGTTTTGAAAAGTGAGCTGTTACTGACCCATAACTTACATGGGGTTGACCAAACTTGCAGAAACATGTTTATTTCTGCTGAAAAACACGTTTTGACACTTTCAGCACACTGGGGTTAAGACCTGAGTGTGTGGGCTCTTCTGAGCCTTGCAGTTACATAGGGATACAGCTGTCTGAAAAAACGCGTTTATTTCGGGCTGAAAAACACGTTTTGAAAAGTGAGCTGTTACTAACCCATAACTTACATGGGGTTGACCAAACTTGCAGAAACATGTTTATTTCTGCTGAAAAACATGTTTTGACACTTTCAGCACACTGGGGTTAAGACCTGAGTGTGTGGGCTCTTCTGAGCCTTGCAGTTACATAAGGATACAGCTGTCTGAAAAAACGCGTTTATTTCGGGCTGAAAAACACGTTTTGAAAAGTGAGCTGTTACTGACCCATAACTTACATGGGGTTGACCAAACTTGCAGAAACATGTTTATTTCTGCTGAAAAACATGTTTTGACACTTTCAGCACACTGGGGTTAAGACCTGAGTGTGTGGGCTCTTCTGAGCCTTGCAGTTACATAGGGATACAGCTGTCTGAAAAAACGCGTTTATTTCGGGCTGAAAAACACGTTTTGAAAAGTGAGCTGTTACTGACCCATAACTTACATGGGGTTGACCAAACTTGCAGAAACATGTTTATTTCTGCTGAAAAACATGATTTGACACTTTCAGCACACTGGGGTTAAGACCTGAGTGTGTGGGCTCTTCTGAGCCTTGCAGTTACATAGGGATACAGCTGTCTGAAAAAACGCGTTTATTTCGGGCTGAAAAACACGTTTTGAAAAGTGAGCTGTTACTGACCCATAACTTACATGGGGTTGACCAAACTTGCAGAAACATGTTTATTTCTGCTGAAAAACATGTTTTGACACTTTCAGCACACTGGGGTTAAGACCTGAGTGTGTGGGCTCTTCTGAGCCTTGCAGTTACATAGGGATACAGCTGTCTGAAAAAACGCGTTTATTTCGGGCTGAAAAACACGTTTTGAAAAGTGAGCTGTTACTGCCCCATAAGTTACATGGGGTTGACCAAACTTGCAGAAACATGTTTATTTCTGCTGAAAAACACGTTTTGACACTTTCAGCACACTGGGGTTAAGACCTGAGTGTGTGGGCTCTTCTGAGCCTTGCAGTTACATAGGGATACAGCTGTCTGAAAAAACGCGTTTATTTCGGGCTGAAAAACACGTTTTGAAAAGTGAGCTGTTACTAACCCATAACTTACATGGGGTTGACCAAACTTGCAGAAACATGTTTATTTCTGCTGAAAAACATGTTTTGACACTTTCAGCACACTGGGGTTAAGACCTGAGTGTGTGGGCTCTTCTGAGTCTTGCAGTTACATAGGGATACAGATGTCAGAAAAAACGCGTTTATTTCGGGCTGAAAAACACGTTTTGAAAAGTGAGCTGTTACTGCCCCATAAGTTACATGGGGTTGACCAAACTTGCAGAAACATGTTTATTTCTGCTGAAAAACATGTTTTGACACTTTCAGCACACTGGGGTTAAGACCTGAGTGTGTGGGCTCTTCTGAGCCTTGCAGTTACATAAGGATACAGCTGTCTGAAAAAACGCGTTTATTTCGGGCTGAAAAACACGTTTTGAAAAGTGAGCTGTTACTGCCCCATAAGTTACATGGGGTTGACCAAACTTGCAGAAACATGTTTATTTCTGCTGAAAAACATGTTTTGACACTTTCAGCACACTGGGGTTAAGACCTGAGTGTGTGGGCTCTTCTGAGCCTTGCAGTTACATAGGGATACAGCTGTCTGAAAAAACGCGTTTATTTCGGGCTGAAAAACACGTTTTGAAAAGTGAGCTGTTACTGACCCATAACTTACATGGGGTTGACCAAACTTGCAGAAACATGTTTATTTCTGCTGAAAAACATGTTTTGACACTTTCAGCACACTGGGGTTAAGACCTGAGTGTGTGGGCTCTTCTGAGTCTTGCACTTACATAGGGATACAGATGTCAGAAAAAACGCGTTTATTTCGGGCTGAAAAACACGTTTTGAAAAGTGAGCTGTTACTGCCCCATAAGTTACATGGGGTTGACCAAACTTGCAGAAACATGTTTATTTCTGCTGAAAAACATGATTTGACACTTTCAGCACACTGGGGTTAAGACCTGAGTGTGTGGGCTCTTCTGAGCCTTGCAGTTACATAGGGATACAGCTGTCTGAAAAAACGCGTTTATTTCGGGCTGAAAAACACGTTTTGAAAAGTGAGCTGTTACTGACCCATAACTTACATGGGGTTGACCAAACTTGCAGAAACATGTTTATTTCTGCTGAAAAACATGTTTTGACACTTTCAGCACACTGGGGTTAAGACCTGAGTGTGTGGGCTCTTCTGAGCCTTGCAGTTACATAGGGATACAGCTGTCTGAAAAAACGCGTTTATTTCTGGCTCAAAAACACGTTTTGAAAAGTGAGCTGTTACTGCCCCATAAGTTACATGGGGTTGACCAAACTTGCAGAAACATGTTTATTTCTGCTGAAAAACACGTTTTGACACTTTCAGCACACTGGGGTTAAGACCTGAGTGTGTGGGCTCTTCTGAGCCTTGCAGTTACATAGGGATACAGCTGTCTGAAAAAACGCGTTTATTTCGGGCTGAAAAACACGTTTTGAAAAGTGAGCTGTTACTGACCCATAACTTACATGGGGTTGACCAAACTTGCAGAAACATGTTTATTTCTGCTGAAAAACATGTTTTGACACTTTCAGCACACTGGGGTTAAGACCTGAGTGTGTGGGCTCTTCTGAGCCTTGCAGTTACATAGGGATACAGCTGTCTGAAAAAACGCGTTTATTTCGGGCTCAAAAACACGTTTTGAAAAGTGAGCTGTTACTGACCCATAACTTACATGGGGTTGACCAAACTTGCAGAAACATGTTTATTTCTGCTGAAAAACACGTTTTGACACTTTCAGCACACTGGGGTTAAGACCTGAGTGTGTGGGCTCTTCTGAGCCTTGCAGTTACATAGGGATACAGCTGTCTGAAAAAACGCGTTTATTTCGGGCTGAAAAACACGTTTTGAAAAGTGAGCTGTTACTAACCCATAACTTACATGGGGTTGACCAAACTTGCAGAAACATGTTTATTTCTGCTGAAAAACACGTTTTGACACTTTCAGCACACTGGGGTTAAGACCTGAGTGTGTGGGCTCTTCTGAGCCTTGCAGTTACATAGGGATACAGCTGTCTGAAAAAACGCGTTTATTTCGGGCTGAAAAACACGTTTTGAAAAGTGAGCTGTTACTAACCCATAACTTACATGGGGTTGACCAAACTTGCAGAAACATGTTTATTTCTGCTGAAAAACATGTTTTGACACTTTCAGCACACTGGGGTTAAGACCTGAGTGTGTGGGCTCTTCTGAGTCTTGCAGTTACATAGGGATACAGCTGTCTGAAAAAACGCGTTTATTTCGGGCTGAAAAACACGTTTTGAAAAGTGAGCTGTTACTAACCCATAACTTACATGGGGTTGACCAAACTTGCAGAAACATGTTTATTTCTGCTGAAAAACATGTTTTGACACTTTCAGCACACTGGGGTTAAGACCTGAGTGTGTGGGCTCTTCTGAGCCTTGCAGTTACATAGGGATACAGCTGTCTGAAAAAACGCGTTTATTTCTGGCTCAAAAACACGTTTTGAAAAGTGAGCTGTTACTGACCCATAACTTACATGGGGTTGACCAAACTTGCAGAAACATGTTTATTTCTGCTGAAAAACATGATTTGACACTTTCAGCACACTGGGGTTAAGACCTGAGTGTGTGGGCTCTTCTGAGCCTTGCAGTTACATAGGGATACAGCTGTCTGAAAAAACGCGTTTATTTCGGGCTGAAAAACACGTTTTGAAAAGTGAGCTGTTACTGACCCATAACTTACATGGGGTTGACCAAACTTGCAGAAACATGTTTATTTCTGCTGAAAAACATGTTTTGACACTGTCAGCACACTGGGGTTAAGACCTGAGTGTGTGGGCTCTTCTGAGCCTTGCAGTTACATAGGGATACAGCTGTCAGAAAAAACGCGTTTATTTCGGGCTGAAAAACACGTTTTGAAAAGTGAGCTGTTACTGCCCCATAACTTACATGGGGTTGACCAAACTTGCAGAAACATGTTTATTTCTGCTGAAAAACATGTTTTGACACTTTCAGCACACTGGGGTTAAGACCTGAGTGTGTGGGCTCTTCTGAGCCTTGCAGTTACATAGGGATACAGCTGTCTGAAAAAACGCGTTTATTTCGGGCTGAAAAACACGTTTTGAAAAGTGAGCTGTTACTGACCCATAACTTACATGGGGTTGACCAAACTTGCAGAAACATGTTTATTTCTGCTGAAAAACATGATTTGACACTTTCAGCACACTGGGGTTAAGACCTGAGTGTGTGGGGCTCTTCTGAGCCTTGCAGTTACATAGGGATACAGCTGTCTGAAAACGCGTTTATTTCGGGCTGAAAAACACGTTTTGAAAAGTGAGCTGTTACTGACCCATAACTTACAGGGGTTGACCAAACTTGCAGAAACATGTTTATTTCTGCTGAAAAACATGTTTTGACACTTTCAGCACACTGGGGTTAAGACCTGAGTGTGTGGGCTCTTCTGAGCCTTGCAGTTACATAGGGATACAGCTGTCTGAAAAAACGCGTTTATTTCGGGCTGAAAAACACGTTTTGAAAAGTGAGCTGTTACTGCCCATAAGTTACATGGGGTTGACCAAACTTGCAGAAACATGTTTATTTCTGCTGAAAAACACGTTTTGACACTTTCAGCACACTGGGGTTAAGACCTGAGTGTGTGGGCTCTTCTGAGCCTTGCAGTTACATAGGGATACAGCTGTCTGAAAAAACGCGTTTATTTCGGGCTGAAAAACACGTTTTGAAAAGTGAGCTGTTACTAACCCATAACTTACATGGGGTTGACCAAACTTGCAGAAAACATGTTTATTTCTGCTGAAAAACATGTTTTGACACTTTCAGCACACTGGGGTTAAGACCTGAGTGTGTGGGCTCTTCTGAGTCTTGCAGTTACATAGGGATACAGATGTCAGAAAAAACGCGTTTATTTCGGGCTGAAAAACACGTTTTGAAAAGTGAGCTGTTACTGCCCCATAAGTTACATGGGGTTGACCAAACTTGCAGAAACATGTTTATTTCTGCTGAAAAACATGTTTTGACACTTTCAGCACACTGGGGTTAAGACCTGAGTGTGTGGGCTCTTCTGAGCCTTGCAGTTACATAAGGATACAGCTGTCTGAAAAAACGCGTATATTTCGGGCTGAAAAACACGTTTTGAAAAGTGAGCTGTTACTGACCCATAACTTACATGGGGTTGACCAAACTTGCAGAAACATGTTTATTTCTGCTGAAAAACATGTTTTGACACTTTCAGCACACTGGGGTTAAGACCTGAGTGTGTGGGCTCTTCTGAGCCTTGCAGTTACATAGGGATACAGCTGTCTGAAAAAACGCGTTTATTTCGGGCTGAAAAACACGTTTTGAAAAGTGAGCTGTTACTGACCCATAACTTACATGGGGTTGACCAAACTTGCAGAAACATGTTTATTTCTGCTGAAAAACATGTTTTGACACTTTCAGCACACTGGGGTTAAGACCTGAGTGTGTGGGCTCTTCTGAGTCTTGCACTTACATAGGGATACAGCTGTCAGAAAAAACGCGTTTATTTCGGGCTGAAAAACACGTTTTGAAAAGTGAGCTGTTACTGCCCCATAAGTTACATGGGGTTGACCAAACTTGCAGAAACATGTTTATTTCTGCTGAAAAACATGATTTGACACTTTCAGCACACTGGGGTTAAGACCTGAGTGTGTGGGCTCTTCTGAGCCTTGCAGTTACATAGGGATACAGCTGTCTGAAAAAACGCGTTTATTTCGGGCTGAAAAACACGTTTTGAAAAGTGAGCTGTTACTGACCCATAACTTACATGGGGTGACCAAACTTGCAGAAACATGTTTATTTCTGCTGAAAAACATGATTTGACACTTTCAGCACACTGGGGTTAAGACCTGAGTGTGTGGGCTCTTCTGAGCCTTGCAGTTACATAGGGATACAGCTGTCTGAAAAAACGCGTTTATTTCGGGCTGAAAAACACGTTTTGAAAAGTGAGCTGTTACTGACCCATAACTTACATGGGGTTGACCAAACTTGCAGAAACATGTTTATTTCTGCTGAAAAACATGTTTTGACACTTTCAGCACACTGGGGTTAAGACCTGAGTGTGTGGGCTCTTCTGAGCCTTGCAGTTACATAGGGATACAGCTGTCTGAAAAAACGCGTTTATTTCGGGCTGAAAAACACGTTTTGAAAAGTGAGCTGTTACTGCCCCATAAGTTACATGGGGTTGACCAAACTTGCAGAAACATGTTTATTTCTGCTGAAAAACACGTTTTGACACTTTCAGCACACTGGGGTTAAGACCTGAGTGTGTGGGCTCTTCTGAGCCTTGCAGTTACATAGGGATACAGCTGTCTGAAAAAACGCGTTTATTTCGGGCTGAAAAACACGTTTTGAAAAGTGAGCTGTTACTGACCCATAACTTACATGGGGTTGACCAAACTTGCAGAAACATGTTTATTTCTGCTGAAAAACATGATTTGACACTTTCAGCACACTGGGGTTAAGACCTGAGTGTGTGGGCTCTTCTGAGCCTTGCAGTTACATAGGGATACAGCTGTCTGAAAAAACGCGTTTATTTCGGGCTGAAAAACACGTTCTGAAAAGTGAGCTGTTACTGACCCATAACTTACATGGGGTTGACCAAACTTGCAGAAACATGTTTATTTCTGCTGAAAAACATGTTTTGACACTTTCAGCACACTGGGGTTAAGACCTGAGTGTGTGGGCTCTTCTGAGCCTTGCAGTTACATAGGGATACAGCTGTCTGAAAAAACGCGTTTATTTCGGGCTGAAAAACACGTTTTGAAAAGTGAGCTGTTACTGCCCCATAAGTTACATGGGGTTGACCAAACTTGCAGAAACATGTTTATTTCTGCTGAAAAACACGTTTTGACACTTTCAGCACACTGGGGTTAAGACCTGAGTGTGTGGGCTCTTCTGAGCCTTGCAGTTACATAGGGATACAGCTGTCTGAAAAAACGCGTTTATTTCGGGCTGAAAAACACGTTTTGAAAAGTGAGCTGTTACTAACCCATAACTTACATGGGGTTGACCAAACTTGCAGAAACATGTTTATTTCTGCTGAAAAACATGTTTTGACACTTTCAGCACACTGGGGTTAAGACCTGAGTGTGTGGGCTCTTCTGAGTCTTGCAGTTACATAGGGATACAGATGTCAGAAAAAACGCGTTTATTTCGGGCTGAAAAACACGTTTTGAAAAGTGAGCTGTTACTGCCCCATAAGTTACATGGGGTTGACCAAACTTGCAGAAACATGTTTATTTCTGCTGAAAAACATGTTTTGACACTTTCAGCACACTGGGGTTAAGACCTGAGTGTGTGGGCTCTTCTGAGCCTTGCAGTTACATAAGGATACAGCTGTCTGAAAAAACGCGTTTATTTCGGGCTGAAAAACACGTTTTGAAAAGTGAGCTGTTACTGACCCATAACTTACATGGGGTTGACCAAACTTGCAGAAACATGTTTATTTCTGCTGAAAAACATGTTTTGACACTTTCAGCACACTGGGGTTAAGACCTGAGTGTGTGGGCTCTTCTGAGCCTTGCAGTTACATAGGGATACAGCTGTCTGAAAAAACGCGTTTATTTCGGGCTGAAAAACACGTTTTGAAAAAGTGAGCTGTTACTGACCCATAACTTACATGGGGTTGACCAAACTTGCAGAAACATGTTTATTTCTGCTGAAAAACATGTTTTGACACTTTCAGCACACTGGGGTTAAGACCTGAGTGTGTGGGCTCTTCTGAGTCTTGCACTTACATAGGGATACAGATGTCAGAAAAAACGCGTTTATTTCGGGCTGAAAAACACGTTTTGAAAAGTGAGCTGTTACTGCCCCATAAGTTACATGGGGTTGACCAAACTTGCAGAAACATGTTTATTTCTGCTGAAAAACATGATTTGACACTTTCAGCACACTGGGGTTAAGACCTGAGTGTGTGGGCTCTTCTGAGCCTTGCAGTTACATAGGGATACAGCTGTCTGAAAAAACGCGTTTATTTCGGGCTGAAAAACACGTTTTGAAAAGTGAGCTGTTACTGACCCATAACTTACATGGGGTTGACCAAACTTGCAGAAACATGTTTATTTCTGCTGAAAAACATGTTTTGACACTTTCAGCACACTGGGGTTAAGACCTGAGTGTGTGGGCTCTTCTGAGCCTTGCAGTTACATAGGGATACAGCTGTCTGAAAAAACGCGTTTATTTCTGGCTCAAAAACACGTTTTGAAAAGTGAGCTGTTACTGCCCCATAAGTTACATGGGGTTGACCAAACTTGCAGAAACATGTTTATTTCTGCTGAAAAACACGTTTTGACACTTTCAGCACACTGGGGTTAAGACCTGAGTGTGTGGGCTCTTCTGAGCCTTGCAGTTACATAGGGATACAGCTGTCTGAAAAAACGCGTTTATTTCGGGCTGAAAAACACGTTTTGAAAAGTGAGCTGTTACTGACCCATAACTTACATGGGGTTGACCAAACTTGCAGAAACATGTTTATTTCTGCTGAAAAACATGTTTTGACACTTTCAGCACACTGGGGTTAAGACCTGAGTGTGTGGGCTCTTCTGAGCCTTGCAGTTACATAGGGATACAGCTGTCTGAAAAAACGCGTTTATTTCGGGCTGAAAAACACGTTTTGAAAAGTGAGCTGTTACTAACCCATAACTT
The DNA here is from genome assembly GCF_040954835.1 of Lepisosteus oculatus. Taxonomy (NCBI): domain Eukaryota; kingdom Metazoa; phylum Chordata; class Actinopteri; order Semionotiformes; family Lepisosteidae; genus Lepisosteus; species Lepisosteus oculatus. The sequence continues at coordinate 20,054 of NW_027167972.1, forward strand.
ACATGGGGTTGACCAAACTTGCAGAAACATGTTTATTTCTGCTGAAAAACATGTTTTGACACTTTCAGCACACTGGGGTTAAGACCTGAGTGTGTGGGCTCTTCTGAGTCTTGCAGTTACATAGGGATACAGATGTCAGAAAAAACGCGTTTATTTCGGGCTGAAAAACACGTTTTGAAAAGTGAGCTGTTACTGCCCCATAAGTTACATGGGGTTGACCAAACTTGCAGAAACATGTTTATTTCTGCTGAAAAACATGTTTTGACACTTTCAGCACACTGGGGTTAAGACCTGAGTGTGTGGGCTCTTCTGAGCCTTGCAGTTACATAGGGATACAGCTGTCTGAAAAAACGCGTTTATTTCTGGCTCAAAAACACGTTTTGAAAAGTGAGCTGTTACTGACCCATAACTTACATGGGGTTGACCAAACTTGCAGAAACATGTTTATTTCTGCTGAAAAACATGATTTGACACTTTCAGCACACTGGGGTTAAGACCTGAGTGTGTGGGCTCTTCTGAGCCTTGCAGTTACATAGGGATACAGCTGTCTGAAAAAACGCGTTTATTTCGGGCTGAAAAACACGTTTTGAAAAGTGAGCTGTTACTGACCCATAACTTACATGGGGTTGACCAAACTTGCAGAAACATGTTTATTTCTGCTGAAAAACATGTTTTGACACTGTCAGCACACTGGGGTTAAGACCTGAGTGTGTGGGCTCTTCTGAGCCTTGCAGTTACATAGGGATACAGCTGTCAGAAAAAACGCGTTTATTTCGGGCTGAAAAACACGTTTTGAAAAGTGAGCTGTTACTGCCCCATAACTTACATGGGGTTGACCAAACTTGCAGAAACATGTTTATTTCTGCTGAAAAACATGTTTTGACACTTTCAGCACACTGGGGTTAAGACCTGAGTGTGTGGGCTCTTCTGAGCCTTGCAGTTACATAGGGATACAGCTGTCTGAAAAAACGCGTTTATTTCGGGCTGAAAAACACGTTTTGAAAAGTGAGCTGTTACTGCCCCATAAGTTACATGGGGTTGACCAAACTTGCAGAAACATGTTTATTTCTGCTGAAAAACACGTTTTGACACTTTCAGCACACTGGGGTTAAGACCTGAGTGTGTGGGCTCTTCTGAGCCTTGCAGTTACATAGGGATACAGCTGTCTGAAAAAACGCGTTTATTTCGGGCTGAAAAACACGTTTTGAGAAGTGAGCTGTTACTAACCCATAACTTACATGGGGTTGACCAAACTTGCAGAAACATGTTTATTTCTGCTGAAAAACATGTTTTGACACTTTCAGCACACTGGGGTTAAGACCTGAGTGTGTGGGCTCTTCTGAGTCTTGCAGTTACATAGGGATACAGATGTCAGAAAAAACGCGTTTATTTCGGGCTGAAAAACACGTTTTGAAAAGTGAGCTGTTACTGCCCCATAAGTTACATGGGGTTGACCAAACTTGCAGAAACATGTTTATTTCTGCTGAAAAACATGTTTTGACACTTTCAGCACACTGGGGTTAAGACCTGAGTGTGTGGGCTCTTCTGAGCCTTGCAGTTACATAAGGATACAGCTGTCTGAAAAAACGCGTTTATTTCGGGCTGAAAAACACGTTTTGAAAAGTGAGCTGTTACTGACCCATAACTTACATGGGGTTGACCAAACTTGCAGAAACATGTTTATTTCTGCTGAAAAACATGTTTTGACACTTTCAGCACACTGGGGTTAAGACCTGAGTGTGTGGGCTCTTCTGAGCCTTGCAGTTACATAGGGATACAGCTGTCTGAAAAAACGCGTTTATTTCGGGCTGAAAAACACGTTTTGAAAAGTGAGCTGTTACTGACCCATAACTTACATGGGGTTGACCAAACTTGCAGAAACATGTTTATTTCTGCTGAAAAACATGTTTTGACACTTTCAGCACACTGGGGTTAAGACCTGAGTGTGTGGGCTCTTCTGAGTCTTGCACTTACATAGGGATACAGATGTCAGAAAAAACGCGTTTATTTCGGGCTGAAAAACACGTTTTGAAAAGTGAGCTGTTACTGCCCCATAAGTTACATGGGGTTGACCAAACTTGCAGAAACATGTTTATTTCTGCTGAAAAACATGATTTGACACTTTCAGCACACTGGGGTTAAGACCTGAGTGTGTGGGCTCTTCTGAGCCTTGCAGTTACATAGGGATACAGCTGTCTGAAAAAACGCGTTTATTTCGGGCTGAAAAACACGTTTTGAAAAGTGAGCTGTTACTGACCCATAACTTACATGGGGTTGACCAAACTTGCAGAAACATGTTTATTTCTGCTGAAAAACATGTTTTGACACTTTCAGCACACTGGGGTTAAGACCTGAGTGTGTGGGCTCTTCTGAGCCTTGCAGTTACATAGGGATACAGCTGTCTGAAAAAACGCGTTTATTTCTGGCTCAAAAACACGTTTTGAAAAGTGAGCTGTTACTGCCCCATAAGTTACATGGGGTTGACCAAACTTGCAGAAACATGTTTATTTCTGCTGAAAAACACGTTTTGACACTTTCAGCACACTGGGGTTAAGACCTGAGTGTGTGGGCTCTTCTGAGCCTTGCAGTTACATAGGGATACAGCTGTCTGAAAAAACGCGTTTATTTCGGGCTGAAAAACACGTTTTGAAAAGTGAGCTGTTACTGACCCATAACTTACATGGGGTTGACCAAACTTGCAGAAACATGTTTATTTCTGCTGAAAAACATGTTTTGACACTTTCAGCACACTGGGGTTAAGACCTGAGTGTGTGGGCTCTTCTGAGCCTTGCAGTTACATAGGGATACAGCTGTCTGAAAAAACGCGTTTATTTCGGGCTGAAAAACACGTTTTGAAAAGTGAGCTGTTACTAACCCATAACTTACATGGGGTTGACCAAACTTGCAGAAACATGTTTATTTCTGCTGAAAAACATGTTTTGACACTTTCAGCACACTGGGGTTAAGACCTGAGTGTGTGGGCTCTTCTGAGTCTTGCAGTTACATAGGGATACAGATGTCAGAAAAAACGCGTTTATTTCGGGCTGAAAAACACGTTTTGAAAAGTGAGCTGTTACTGCCCCATAAGTTACATGGGGTTGACCAAACTTGCAGAAACATGTTTATTTCTGCTGAAAAACATGTTTTGACACTTTCAGCACACTGGGGTTAAGACCTGAGTGTGTGGGCTCTTCTGAGCCTTGCAGTTACATAGGGATACAGCTGTCTGAAAAAACGCGTTTATTTCTGGCTCAAAAACACGTTTTGAAAAGTGAGCTGTTACTGACCCATAACTTACATGGGGTTGACCAAACTTGCAGAAACATGTTTATTTCTGCTGAAAAACATGATTTGACACTTTCAGCACACTGGGGTTAAGACCTGAGTGTGTGGGCTCTTCTGAGCCTTGCAGTTACATAGGGATACAGCTGTCTGAAAAAACGCGTTTATTTCGGGCTGAAAAACACGTTTTGAAAAGTGAGCTGTTACTGACCCATAACTTACATGGGGTTGACCAAACTTGCAGAAACATGTTTATTTCTGCTGAAAAACATGTTTTGACACTGTCAGCACACTGGGGTTAAGACCTGAGTGTGTGGGCTCTTCTGAGCCTTGCAGTTACATAGGGATACAGCTGTCAGAAAAAACGCGTTTATTTCGGGCTGAAAAACACGTTTTGAAAAGTGAGCTGTTACTGCCCCATAAGTTACATGGGGTTGACCAAACTTGCAGAAACATGTTTATTTCTGCTGAAAAACATGTTTTGACACTGTCAGCACACTGGGGTTAAGACCTGAGTGTGTGGGCTCTTCTGAGCCTTGCAGTTACATAGGGATACAGCTGTCTGAAAAAACGCGTTTATTTCGGGCTGAAAAACACGTTTTGAAAAGTGAGCTGTTACTGACCCATAACTTACATGGGGTTGACCAAACTTGCAGAAACATGTTTATTTCTGCTGAAACATGTTTTGACACTTTCAGCACACTGGGGTTAAGACCTGAGTGTGTGGGCTCTTCTGAGTCTTGCACTTACATAGGGATACAGATGTCAGAAAAAACGCGTTTATTTCGGGCTGAAAAACACGTTTTGAAAAGTGAGCTGTTACTGCCCCATAAGTTACATGGGGTTGACCAAACTTGCAGAAACATGTTTATTTCTGCTGAAAAACATGTTTTGACACTTTCAGCACACTGGGGTTAAGACCTGAGTGTGTGGGCTCTTCTGAGCCTTGCAGTTACATAGGGATACAGCTGTCTGAAAAAACGCGTTTATTTCTGGCTCAAAAACACGTTTTGAAAAGTGAGCTGTTACTGACCCATAACTTACATGGGGTTGACCAAACTTGCAGAAACATGTTTATTTCTGCTGAAAAACATGTTTTGACACTTTCAGCACACTGGGGTTAAGACCTGAGTGTGTGGGCTCTTCTGAGTCTTGCAGTTACATAGGGATACAGATGTCAGAAAAAACGCGTTTATTTCGGGCTGAAAAACACGTTTTGAAAAGTGAGCTGTTACTGCCCCATAAGTTACATGGGGTTGACCAAACTTGCAGAAACATGTTTATTTCTGCTGAAAAACATGTTTTGACACTTTCAGCACACTGGGGTTAAGACCTGAGTGTGTGGGCTCTTCTGAGCCTTGCAGTTACATAAGGATACAGCTGTCTGAAAAAACGCGTTTATTTCGGGCTGAAAAACACGTTTTGAAAAGTGAGCTGTTACTGACCCATAACTTACATGGGGTTGACCAAACTTGCAGAAACATGTTTTTTTCTGCTGAAAAACATGTTTTGACACTTTCAGCACACTGGGGTTAAGACCTGAGTGTGTGGGCTCTTCTGAGCCTTGCAGTTACATAAGGATACAGCTGTCTGAAAAAACGCGTTTATTTCGGGCTGAAAAACACGTTTTGAAAAGTGAGCTGTTACTGACCCATAACTTACATGGGGTTGACCAAACTTGCAGAAACATGTTTATTTCTGCTGAAAAACATGTTTTGACACTTTCAGCACACTGGGGTTAAGACCTGAGTGTGTGGGCTCTTCTGAGCCTTGCAGTTACATAGGGATACAGCTGTCTGAAAAAACGCGTTTATTTCGGGCTGAAAAACACGTTTTGAAAAGTGAGCTGTTACTGACCCATAACTTACATGGGGTTGACCAAACTTGCAGAAACATGTTTATTTCTGCTGAAAAACATGATTTGACACTTTCAGCACACTGGGGTTAAGACCTGAGTGTGTGGGCTCTTCTGAGCCTTGCAGTTACATAGGGATACAGCTGTCTGAAAAAACGCGTTTATTTCGGGCTGAAAAACACGTTTTGAAAAGTGAGCTGTTACTGACCCATAACTTACATGGGGTTGACCAAACTTGCAGAAACATGTTTATTTCTGCTGAAAAACATGTTTTGACACTTTCAGCACACTGGGGTTAAGACCTGAGTGTGTGGGCTCTTCTGAGCCTTGCAGTTACATAGGGATACAGCTGTCTGAAAAAACGCGTTTATTTCGGGCTGAAAAACACGTTTTGAAAAGTGAGCTGTTACTGCCCCATAAGTTACATGGGGTTGACCAAACTTGCAGAAACATGTTTATTTCTGCTGAAAAACACGTTTTGACACTTTCAGCACACTGGGGTTAAGACCTGAGTGTGTGGGCTCTTCTGAGCCTTGCAGTTACATAGGGATACAGCTGTCTGAAAAAACGCGTTTATTTCGGGCTGAAAAACACGTTTTGAAAAGTGAGCTGTTACTAACCCATAACTTACATGGGGTTGACCAAACTTGCAGAAACATGTTTATTTCTGCTGAAAAACATGTTTTGACACTTTCAGCACACTGGGGTTAAGACCTGAGTGTGTGGGCTCTTCTGAGTCTTGCAGTTACATAGGGATACAGATGTCAGAAAAAACGCGTTTATTTCGGGCTGAAAAACACGTTTTGAAAAGTGAGCTGTTACTGCCCCATAAGTTACATGGGGTTGACCAAACTTGCAGAAACATGTTTATTTCTGCTGAAAAACATGTTTTGACACTTTCAGCACACTGGGGTTAAGACCTGAGTGTGTGGGCTCTTCTGAGCCTTGCAGTTACATAAGGATACAGCTGTCTGAAAAAACGCGTTTATTTCGGGCTGAAAAACACGTTTTGAAAAGTGAGCTGTTACTGACCCATAACTTACATGGGGTTGACCAAACTTGCAGAAACATGTTTATTTCTGCTGAAAAACATGTTTTGACACTTTCAGCACACTGGGGTTAAGACCTGAGTGTGTGGGCTCTTCTGAGCCTTGCAGTTACATAGGGATACAGCTGTCTGAAAAAACGCGTTTATTTCGGGCTGAAAAACACGTTTTGAAAAGTGAGCTGTTACTGACCCATAACTTACATGGGGTTGACCAAACTTGCAGAAACATGTTTATTTCTGCTGAAAAACATGTTTTGACACTTTCAGCACACTGGGGTTAAGACCTGAGTGTGTGGGCTCTTCTGAGTCTTGCACTTACATAGGGATACAGATGTCAGAAAAAACGCGTTTATTTCGGGCTGAAAAACACGTTTTGAAAAGTGAGCTGTTACTGCCCCATAAGTTACATGGGGTTGACCAAACTTGCAGAAACATGTTTATTTCTGCTGAAAAACATGATTTGACACTTTCAGCACACTGGGGTTAAGACCTGAGTGTGTGGGCTCTTCTGAGCCTTGCAGTTACATAGGGATACAGCTGTCTGAAAAAACGCGTTTATTTCGGGCTGAAAAACACGTTTTGAAAAGTGAGCTGTTACTGACCCATAACTTACATGGGGTTGACCAAACTTGCAGAAACATGTTTATTTCTGCTGAAAAACATGTTTTGACACTTTCAGCACACTGGGGTTAAGACCTGAGTGTGTGGGCTCTTCTGAGCCTTGCAGTTACATAGGGATACAGCTGTCTGAAAAAACGCGTTTATTTCTGGCTCAAAAACACGTTTTGAAAAGTGAGCTGTTACTGCCCCATAAGTTACATGGGGTTGACCAAACTTGCAGAAACATGTTTATTTCTGCTGAAAAACACGTTTTGACACTTTCAGCACACTGGTTTTAAGACCTGAGTGTGTGGGCTCTTCTGAGCCTTGCAGTTACATAGGGATACAGCTGTCTGAAAAAACGCGTTTATTTCGGGCTGAAAAACACGTTTTGAAAAGTGAGCTGTTACTGACCCATAACTTACATGGGGTTGACCAAACTTGCAGAAACATGTTTATTTCTGCTGAAAAACATGTTTTGACACTTTCAGCACACTGGGGTTAAGACCTGAGTGTGTGGGCTCTTCTGAGCCTTGCAGTTACATAGGGATACAGCTGTCTGAAAAAACGCGTTTATTTCGGGCTCAAAAACACGTTTTGAAAAGTGAGCTGTTACTGACCCATAACTTACATGGGGTTGACCAAACTTGCAGAAACATGTTTATTTCTGCTGAAAAACACGTTTTGACACTTTCAGCACACTGGGGTTAAGACCTGAGTGTGTGGGCTCTTCTGAGCCTTGCAGTTACATAGGGATACAGCTGTCTGAAAAAACGCGTTTATTTCGGGCTGAAAAACACGTTTTGAAAAGTGAGCTGTTACTAACCCATAACTTACATGGGGTTGACCAAACTTGCAGAAACATGTTTATTTCTGCTGAAAAACACGTTTTGACACTTTCAGCACACTGGGGTTAAGACCTGAGTGTGTGGGCTCTTCTGAGCCTTGCAGTTACATAGGGATACAGCTGTCTGAAAAAACGCGTTTATTTCGGGCTGAAAAACACGTTTTGAAAAGTGAGGTGTTACTAACCCATAACTTACATGGGGTTGACCAAACTTGCAGAAACATGTTTATTTCTGCTGAAAAACATGTTTTGACACTTTCAGCACACTGGGGTTAAGACCTGAGTGTGTGGGCTCTTCTGAGTCTTGCAGTTACATAGGGATACAGATGTCAGAAAAAACGCGTTTATTTCGGGCTGAAAAACACGTTTTGAAAAGTGAGCTGTTACTGCCCCATAAGTTACATGGGGTTGACCAAACTTGCAGAAACATGTTTATTTCTGCTGAAAAACATGTTTTGACACTTTCAGCACACTGGGGTTAAGACCTGAGTGTGTGGGCTCTTCTGAGCCTTGCAGTTACATAAGGATACAGCTGTCTGAAAAAACGCGTTTATTTCGGGCTGAAAAACACGTTTTGAAAAGTGAGCTGTTACTGCCCCATAAGTTACATGGGGTTGACCAAACTTGCAGAAACATGTTTATTTCTGCTGAAAAACATGTTTTGACACTTTCAGCACACTGGGGTTAAGACCTGAGTGTGTGGGCTCTTCTGAGCCTTGCAGTTACATAGGGATACAGCTGTCTGAAAAAACGCGTTTATTTCGGGCTGAAAAACACGTTTTGAAAAGTGAGCTGTTACTGACCCATAACTTACATGGGGTTGACCAAACTTGCAGAAACATGTTTATTTCTGCTGAAAAACATGTTTTGACACTTTCAGCACACTGGGGTTAAGACCTGAGTGTGTGGGCTCTTCTGAGTCTTGCACTTACATAGGGATACAGATGTCAGAAAAAACGCGTTTATTTCGGGCTGAAAAACACGTTTTGAAAAGTGAGCTGTTACTGCCCCATAAGTTACATGGGGTTGACCAAACTTGCAGAAACATGTTTATTTCTGCTGAAAAACATGATTTGACACTTTCAGCACACTGGGGTTAAGACCTGAGTGTGTGGGCTCTTCTGAGCCTTGCAGTTACATAGGGATACAGCTGTCTGAAAAAACGCGTTTATTTCGGGCTGAAAAACACGTTTTGAAAAGTGAGCTGTTACTGACCCATAACTTACATGGGGTTGACCAAACTTGCAGAAACATGTTTATTTCTGCTGAAAAACATGTTTTGACACTTTCAGCACACTGGGGTTAAGACCTGAGTGTGTGGGCTCTTCTGAGCCTTGCAGTTACATAGGGATACAGCTGTCTGAAAAAACGCGTTTATTTCTGGCTCAAAAACACGTTTTGAAAAGTGAGCTGTTACTGCCCCATAAGTTACATGGGGTTGACCAAACTTGCAGAAACATGTTTATTTCTGCTGAAAAACACGTTTTGACACTTTCAGCACACTGGGGTTAAGACCTGAGTGTGTGGGCTCTTCTGAGCCTTGCAGTTACATAGGGATACAGCTGTCTGAAAAAACGCGTTTATTTCGGGCTGAAAAACACGTTTTGAAAAGTGAGCTGTTACTGACCCATAACTTACATGGGGTTGACCAAACTTGCAGAAACATGTTTATTTCTGCTGAAAAACATGTTTTGACACTTTCAGCACACTGGGGTTAAGACCTGAGTGTGTGGGCTCTTCTGAGCCTTGCAGTTACATAGGGATACAGCTGTCTGAAAAAACGCGTTTATTTCGGGCTCAAAAACACGTTTTGAAAAGTGAGCTGTTACTGACCCATAACTTACATGGGGTTGACCAAACTTGCAGAAACATGTTTATTTCTGCTGAAAAACACGTTTTGACACTTTCAGCACACTGGGGTTAAGACCTGAGTGTGTGGGCTCTTCTGAGCCTTGCAGTTACATAGGGATACAGCTGTCTGAAAAAACGCGTTTATTTCGGGCTGAAAAACACGTTTTGAAAAGTGAGCTGTTACTAACCCATAACTTACATGGGGTTGACCAAACTTGCAGAAACATGTTTATTTCTGCTGAAAAACACGTTTTGACACTTTCAGCACACTGGGGTTAAGACCTGAGTGTGTGGGCTCTTCTGAGCCTTGCAGTTACATAGGGATACAGCTGTCTGAAAAAACGCGTTTATTTCGGGCTGAAAAACACGTTTTGAAAAGTGAGCTGTTACTAACCCATAACTTACATGGGGTTGACCAAACTTGCAGAAACATGTTTATTTCTGCTGAAAAACATGTTTTGACACTTTCAGCACACTGGGGTTAAGACCTGAGTGTGTGGGCTCTTCTGAGTCTTGCAGTTACATAGGGATACAGCTGTCTGAAAAAACGCGTTTATTTCGGGCTGAAAAACACGTTTTGAAAAGTGAGCTGTTACTAACCCATAACTTACATGGGGTTGACCAAACTTGCAGAAACATGTTTATTTCTGCTGAAAAACATGTTTTGACACTTTCAGCACACTGGGGTTAAGACCTGAGTGTGTGGGCTCTTCTGAGCCTTGCAGTTACATAGGGATACAGCTGTCTGAAAAAACGCGTTTATTTCTGGCTCAAAAACACGTTTTGAAAAGTGAGCTGTTACTGACCCATAACTTACATGGGGTTGACCAAACTTGCAGAAACATGTTTATTTCTGCTGAAAAACATGATTTGACACTTTCAGCACACTGGGGTTAAGACCTGAGTGTGTGGGCTCTTCTGAGCCTTGCAGTTACATAGGGATACAGCTGTCTGAAAAAACGCGTTTATTTCGGGCTGAAAAACACGTTTTGAAAAGTGAGCTGTTACTGACCCATAACTTACATGGGGTTGACCAAACTTGCAGAAACATGTTTATTTCTGCTGAAAAACATGTTTTGACACTGTCAGCACACTGGGGTTAAGACCTGAGTGTGTGGGCTCTTCTGAGCCTTGCAGTTACATAGGGATACAGCTGTCAGAAAAAACGCGTTTATTTCGGGCTGAAAAACACGTTTTGAAAAGTGAGCTGTTACTGCCCCATAAGTTACATGGGGTTGACCAAACTTGCAGAAACATGTTTATTTCTGCTGAAAAACATGTTTTGACACTGTCAGCACACTGGGGTTAAGACCTGAGTGTGTGGGCTCTTCTGAGCCTTGCAGTTACATAGGGATACAGCTGTCTGAAAAAACGCGTTTATTTCGGGCTGAAAAACACGTTTTGAAAAGTGAGCTGTTACTGACCCATAACTTACATGGGGTTGACCAAACTTGCAGAAACATGTTTATTTCTGCTGAAAAACATGTTTTGACACTTTCAGCACACTGGGGTTAAGACCTGAGTGTGTGGGCTCTTCTGAGTCTTGCACTTACATAGGGATACAGATGTCAGAAAAAACGCGTTTATTTCGGGCTGAAAAACACGTTTTGAAAAGTGAGCTGTTACTGCCCCATAAGTTACATGGGGTTGACCAAACTTGCAGAAACATGTTTATTTCTGCTGAAAAACACGTTTTGACACTTTCAGCACACTGGGGTTAAGACCTGAGTGTGTGGGCTCTTCTGAGCCTTGCAGTTACATAGGGATACAGCTGTCTGAAAAAACGCGTTTATTTCTGGCTCAAAAACACGTTTTGAAAAGTGAGCTGTTACTGACCCATAACTTACATGGGGTTGACCAAACTTGCAGAAACATGTTTATTTCTGCTGAAAAACATGTTTTGACACTTTCAGCACACTGGGGTTAAGACCTGAGTGTGTGGGCTCTTCTGAGTCTTGCAGTTACATAGGGATACAGATGTCAGAAAAAACGCGTTTATTTCGGGCTGAAAAACACGTTTTGAAAAGTGAGCTGTTACTGCCCCATAAGTTACATGGGGTTGACCAAACTTGCAGAAACATGTTTATTTCTGCTGAAAAACATGTTTTGACACTTTCAGCACACTGGGGTTAAGACCTGAGTGTGTGGGCTCTTCTGAGCCTTGCAGTTACATAAGGATACAGCTGTCTGAAAAAACGCGTTTATTTCGGGCTGAAAAACACGTTTTGAAAAGTGAGCTGTTACTGACCCATAACTTACATGGGGTTGACCAAACTTGCAGAAACATGTTTATTTCTGCTGAAAAACATGTTTTGACACTTTCAGCACACTGGGGTTAAGACCTGAGTGTGTGGGCTCTTCTGAGCCTTGCAGTTACATAGGGATACAGCTGTCTGAAAAAACGCGTTTATTTCGGGCTGAAAAACACGTTTTGAAAAGTGAGCTGTTACTGACCCATAACTTACATGGGGTTGACCAAACTTGCAGAAACATGTTTATTTCTGCTGAAAAACATGTTTTGACACTTTCAGCACACTGGGGTTAAGACCTGAGTGTGTGGGCTCTTCTGAGCCTTGCAGTTACATAAGGATACAGCTGTCTGAAAAAACGCGTTTATTTCGGGCTGAAAAACACGTTTTGAAAAGTGAGCTGTTACTGACCCATAACTTACATGGGGTTGACCAAACTTGCAGAAACATGTTTATTTCTGCTGAAAAACATGTTTTGACACTTTCAGCACACTGGGGTTAAGACCTGAGTGTGTGGGCTCTTCTGAGCCTTGCAGTTACATAGGGATACAGCTGTCTGAAAAAACGCGTTTATTTCGGGCTGAAAAACACGTTTTGAAAAGTGAGCTGTTACTGACCCATAACTTACATGGGGTTGACCAAACTTGCAGAAACATGTTTATTTCTGCTGAAAAACATGTTTTGACACTTTCAGCACACTGGGGTTAAGACCTGAGTGTGTGGGCTCTTCTGAGTCTTGCACTTACATAGGGATACAGATGTCAGAAAAAACGCGTTTATTTCGGGCTGAAAAACACGTTTTGAAAAGTGAGCTGTTACTGCCCCATAAGTTACATGGGGTTGACCAAACTTGCAGAAACATGTTTATTTCTGCTGAAAAACATGATTTGACACTTTCAGCACACTGGGGTTAAGACCTGAGTGTGTGGGCTCTTCTGAGCCTTGCAGTTACATAGGGATACAGCTGTCTGAAAAAACGCGTTTATTTCGGGCTGAAAAACACGTTTTGAAAAGTGAGCTGTTACTGACCCATAACTTACATGGGGTTGACCAAACTTGCAGAAACATGTTTATTTCTGCTGAAAAACATGTTTTGACACTTTCAGCACACTGGGGTTAAGACCTGAGTGTGTGGGCTCTTCTGAGCCTTGCAGTTACATAGGGATACAGCTGTCTGAAAAAACGCGTTTATTTCTGGCTCAAAAACACGTTTTGAAAAGTGAGCTGTTACTGCCCCATAAGTTACATGGGGTTGACCAAACTTGCAGAAACATGTTTATTTCTGCTGAAAAACACGTTTTGACACTTTCAGCACACTGGGGTTAAGACCTGAGTGTGTGGGCTCTTCTGAGCCTTGCAGTTACATAGGGATACAGCTGTCTGAAAAAACGCGTTTATTTCGGGCTGAAAAACACGTTTTGAAAAGTGAGCTGTTACTGACCCATAACTTACATGGGGTTGACCAAACTTGCAGAAACATGTTTATTTCTGCTGAAAAACATGTTTTGACACTTTCAGCACACTGGGGTTAAGACCTGAGTGTGTGGGCTCTTCTGAGCCTTGCAGTTACATAGGGATACAGCTGTCTGAAAAAACGCGTTTATTTCGGGCTCAAAAACACGTTTTGAAAAGTGAGCTGTTACTGACCCATAACTTACATGGGGTTGACCAAACTTGCAGAAACATGTTTATTTCTGCTGAAAAACACGTTTTGACACTTTCAGCACACTGGGGTTAAGACCTGAGTGTGTGGGCTCTTCTGAGCCTTGCAGTTACATAGGGATACAGCTGTCTGAAAAAACGCGTTTATTTCGGGCTCAAAAACACGTTTTGAAAAGTGAGCTGTTACTAACCCATAACTTACATGGGGTTGACCAAACTTGCAGAAACATGTTTATTTCTGCTGAAAAACACGTTTTGACACTTTCAGCACACTGGGGTTAAGACCTGAGTGTGTGGGCTCTTCTGAGCCTTGCAGTTACATAGGGATACAGCTGTCTGAAAAAACGCGTTTATTTCGGGCTGAAAAACACGTTTTGAAAAGTGAGCTGTTACTAACCCATAACTTACATGGGGTTGACCAAACTTGCAGAAACATGTTTATTTCTGCTGAAAAACATGTTTTGACACTTTCAGCACACTGGGGTTAACACCTGAGTGTGTGGGCTCTTCTGAGTCTTGCAGTTACATAGGGATACAGATGTCAGAAAAAACGCGTTTATTTCGGGCTGAAAAACACGTTTTGAAAAGTGAGCTGTTACTGCCCCATAAGTTACATGGGGTTGACCAAACTTGCAGAAACATGTTTATTTCTGCTGAAAAACATGTTTTGACACTTTCAGCACACTGGGGTTAAGACCTGAGTGTGTGGGCTCTTCTGAGCCTTGCAGTTACATAGGGATACAGCTGTCTGAAAAAACGCGTTTATTTCTGGCTCAAAAACACGTTTTGAAAAGTGAGCTGTTACTGACCCATAACTTACATGGGGTTGACCAAACTTGCAGAAACATGTTTATTTCTGCTGAAAAACATGATTTGACACTTTCAGCACACTGGGGTTAAGACCTGAGTGTGTGGGCTCTTCTGAGCCTTGCAGTTACATAGGGATACAGCTGTCTGAAAAAACGCGTTTATTTCGGGCTGAAAAACACGTTTTGAAAAGTGAGCTGTTACTGACCCATAACTTACATGGGGTTGACCAAACTTGCAGAAACATGTTTATTTCTGCTGAAAAACATGTTTTGACACTGTCAGCACACTGGGGTTAAGACCTGAGTGTGTGGGCTCTTCTGAGCCTTGCAGTTACATAGGGATACAGCTGTCAGAAAAAACGCGTTTATTTCGGGCTGAAAAACACGTTTTGAAAAGTGAGCTGTTACTGCCCCATAAGTTACATGGGGTTGACCAAACTTGCAGAAACATGTTTATTTCTGCTGAAAAACATGTTTTGACACTGTCAGCACACTGGGGTTAAGACCTGAGTGTGTGGGCTCTTCTGAGCCTTGCAGTTACATAGGGATACAGCTGTCTGAAAAAACGCGTTTATTTCGGGCTGAAAAACACGTTTTGAAAAGTGAGCTGTTACTGACCCATAACTTACATGGGGTTGACCAAACTTGCAGAAACATGTTTATTTCTGCTGAAAAACATGTTTTGACACTTTCAGCACACTGGGGTTAAGACCTGAGTGTGTGGGCTCTTCTGAGTCTTGCACTTACATAGGGATACAGATGTCAGAAAAAACGCGTTTATTTCGGGCTGAAAAACACGTTTTGAAAAGTGAGCTGTTACTGCCCCATAAGTTACATGGGGTTGACCAAACTTGCAGAAACATGTTTATTTCTGCTGAAAAACATGTTTTGACACTTTCAGCACACTGGGGTTAAGACCTGAGTGTGTGGGCTCTTCTGAGCCTTGCAGTTACATAGGGATACAGCTGTCTGAAAAAACGCGTTTATTTCTGGCTCAAAAACACGTTTTGAAAAGTGAGCTGTTACTGACCCATAACTTACATGGGGTTGACCAAACTTGCAGAAACATGTTTATTTCTGCTGAAAAACATGTTTTGACACTTTCAGCACACTGGGGTTAAGACCTGAGTGTGTGGGCTCTTCTGAGTCTTGCAGTTACATAGGGATACAGATGTCAGAAAAAACGCGTTTATTTCGGGCTGAAAAACACGTTTTGAAAAGTGAGCTGTTACTGCCCCATAAGTTACATGGGGTTGACCAAACTTGCAGAAACATGTTTATTTCTGCTGAAAAACATGTTTTGACACTTTCAGCACACTGGGGTTAAGACCTGAGTGTGTGGGCTCTTCTGAGCCTTGCAGTTACATAAGGATACAGCTGTCTGAAAAAACGCGTTTATTTCGGGCTGAAAAACACGTTTTGAAAAGTGAGCTGTTACTGACCCATAACTTACATGGGGTTGACCAAACTTGCAGAAACATGTTTATTTCTGCTGAAAAACATGTTTTGACACTTTCAGCACACTGGGGTTAAGACCTGAGTGTGTGGGCTCTTCTGAGCCTTGCAGTTACATAGGGATACAGCTGTCTGAAAAAACGCGTTTATTTCGGGCTGAAAAACACGTTTTGAAAAGTGAGCTGTTACTGACCCATAACTTACATGGGGTTGACCAAACTTGCAGAAACATGTTTATTTCTGCTGAAAAACACGTTTTGACACTTTCAGCACACTGGGGTTAAGACCTGAGTGTGTGGGCTCTTCTGAGCCTTGCAGTTACATAGGGATACAGCTGTCTGAAAAAACGCGTTTATTTCGGGCTGAAAAACACGTTTTGAAAAGTGAGCTGTTACTAACCCATAACTTACATGGGGTTGACCAAACTTGCAGAAACATGTTTATTTCTGCTGAAAAACATGTTTTGACACTTTCAGCACACTGGGGTTAAGACCTGAGTGTGTGGGCTCTTCTGAGCCTTGCAGTTACATAAGGATACAGCTGTCTGAAAAAACGCGTTTATTTCGGGCTGAAAAACACGTTTTGAAAAGTGAGCTGTTACTGACCCATAACTTACATGGGGTTGACCAAACTTGCAGAAACATGTTTATTTCTGCTGAAAAACATGTTTTGACACTTTCAGCACACTGGGGTTAAGACCTGAGTGTGTGGGCTCTTCTGAGCCTTGCAGTTACATAGGGATACAGCTGTCTGAAAAAACGCGTTTATTTCGGGCTGAAAAACACGTTTTGAAAAGTGAGCTGTTACTGACCCATAACTTACATGGGGTTGACCAAACTTGCAGAAACATGTTTATTTCTGCTGAAAAACATGATTTGACACTTTCAGCACACTGGGGTTAAGACCTGAGTGTGTGGGCTCTTCTGAGCCTTGCAGTTACATAGGGATACAGCTGTCTGAAAAAACGCGTTTATTTCGGGCTGAAAAACACGTTTTGAAAAGTGAGCTGTTACTGACCCATAACTTACATGGGGTTGACCAAACTTGCAGAAACATGTTTATTTCTGCTGAAAAACATGTTTTGACACTTTCAGCACACTGGGGTTAAGACCTGAGTGTGTGGGCTCTTCTGAGCCTTGCAGTTACATAGGGATACAGCTGTCTGAAAAAACGCGTTTATTTCGGGCTGAAAAACACGTTTTGAAAAGTGAGCTGTTACTGCCCCATAAGTTACATGGGGTTGACCAAACTTGCAGAAACATGTTTATTTCTGCTGAAAAACACGTTTTGACACTTTCAGCACACTGGGGTTAAGACCTGAGTGTGTGGGCTCTTCTGAGCCTTGCAGTTACATAGGGATACAGCTGTCTGAAAAAACGCGTTTATTTCGGGCTGAAAAACACGTTTTGAAAAGTGAGCTGTTACTAACCCATAACTTACATGGGGTTGACCAAACTTGCAGAAACATGTTTATTTCTGCTGAAAAACATGTTTTGACACTTTCAGCACACTGGGGTTAAGACCTGAGTGTGTGGGCTCTTCTGAGTCTTGCAGTTACATAGGGATACAGATGTCAGAAAAAACGCGTTTATTTCGGGCTGAAAAACACGTTTTGAAAAGTGAGCTGTTACTGCCCCATAAGTTACATGGGGTTGACCAAACTTGCAGAAACATGTTTATTTCTGCTGAAAAACATGTTTTGACACTTTCAGCACACTGGGGTTAAGACCTGAGTGTGTGGGCTCTTCTGAGTCTTGCACTTACATAGGGATACAGATGTCAGAAAAAACGCGTTTATTTCGGGCTGAAAAACACGTTTTGAAAAGTGAGCTGTTACTGCCCCATAAGTTACATGGGGTTGACCAAACTTGCAGAAACATGTTTATTTCTGCTGAAAAACATGATTTGACACTTTCAGCACACTGGGGTTAAGACCTGAGTGTGTGGGCTCTTCTGAGCCTTGCAGTTACATAGGGATACAGCTGTCTGAAAAAACGCGTTTATTTCGGGCTGAAAAACACGTTTTGAAAAGTGAGCTGTTACTGACCCATAACTTACATGGGGTTGACCAAACTTGCAGAAACATGTTTATTTCTGCTGAAAAACATGTTTTGACACTTTCAGCACACTGGGGTTAAGACCTGAGTGTGTGGGCTCTTCTGAGCCTTGCAGTTACATAGGGATACAGCTGTCTGAAAAAACGCGTTTATTTCTGGCTCAAAAACACGTTTTGAAAAGTGAGCTGTTACTGCCCCATAAGTTACATGGGGTTGACCAAACTTGCAGAAACATGTTTATTTCTGCTGAAAAACACGTTTTGACACTTTCAGCACACTGGGGTTAAGACCTGAGTGTGTGGGCTCTTCTGAGCCTTGCAGTTACATAGGGATACAGCTGTCTGAAAAAACGCGTTTATTTCGGGCTGAAAAACACGTTTTGAAAAGTGAGCTGTTACTGACCCATAACTTACATGGGGTTGACCAAACTTGCAGAAACATGTTTATTTCTGCTGAAAAACATGTTTTGACACTTTCAGCACACTGGGGTTAAGACCTGAGTGTGTGGGCTCTTCTGAGCCTTGCAGTTACATAGGGATACAGCTGTCTGAAAAAACGCGTTTATTTCGGGCTCAAAAACACGTTTTGAAAAGTGAGCTGTTACTGACCCATAACTTACATGGGGTTGACCAAACTTGCAGAAACATGTTTATTTCTGCTGAAAAACACGTTTTGACACTTTCAGCACACTGGGGTTAAGACCTGAGTGTGTGGGCTCTTCTGAGCCTTGCAGTTACATAGGGATACAGCTGTCTGAAAAAACGCGTTTATTTCGGGCTGAAAAACACGTTTTGAAAAGTGAGCTGTTACTAACCCATAACTTACATGGGGTTGACCAAACTTGCAGAAACATGTTTATTTCTGCTGAAAAACACGTTTTGACACTTTCAGCACACTGGGGTTAAGACCTGAGTGTGTGGGCTCTTCTGAGCCTTGCAGTTACATAGGGATACAGCTGTCTGAAAAAACGCGTTTATTTCGGGCTGAAAAACACGTTTTGAAAAGTGAGCTGTTACTAACCCATAACTTACATGGGGTTGACCAAACTTGCAGAAACATGTTTATTTCTGCTGAAAAACATGTTTTGACACTTTCAGCACACTGGGGTTAACACCTGAGTGTGTGGGCTCTTCTGAGTCTTGCAGTTACATAGGGATACAGATGTCAGAAAAAACGCGTTTATTTCGGGCTGAAAAACACGTTTTGAAAAGTGAGCTGTTACTGCCCCATAAGTTACATGGGGTTGACCAAACTTGCAGAAACATGTTTATTTCTGCTGAAAAACATGTTTTGACACTTTCAGCACACTGGGGTTAAGACCTGAGTGTGTGGGCTCTTCTGAGCCTTGCAGTTACATAGGGATACAGCTGTCTGAAAAAACGCGTTTATTTCTGGCTCAAAAACACGTTTTGAAAAGTGAGCTGTTACTGACCCATAACTTACATGGGGTTGACCAAACTTGCAGAAACATGTTTATTTCTGCTGAAAAACACATTTTGACACTTTCAGCACACTGGGGTTAAGACCTGAGTGTGTGGGCTCTTCTGAGCCTTGCAGTTACATAGGGATACAGCTGTCTGAAAAAACGCGTTTATTTCGGGCTGAAAAACACGTTTTGAAAAGTGAGCTGTTACTGACCCATAACTTACATGGGGTTGACCAAACTTGCAGAAACATGTTTATTTCTGCTGAAAAACATGTTTTGACACTGTCAGCACACTGGGGTTAAGACCTGAGTGTGTGGGCTCTTCTGAGCCTTGCAGTTACATAGGGATACAGCTGTCAGAAAAAACGCGTTTATTTCGGGCTGAAAAACACGTTTTGAAAAGTGAGCTGTTACTGCCCCATAAGTTACATGGGGTTGACCAAACTTGCAGAAACATGTTTATTTCTGCTGAAAAACATGTTTTGACACTGTCAGCACACTGGGGTTAAGACCTGAGTGTGTGGGCTCTTCTGAGCCTTGCAGTTACATAGGGATACAGCTGTCTGAAAAAACGCGTTTATTTCGGGCTGAAAAACACGTTTTGAAAAGTGAGCTGTTACTGACCCATAACTTACATGGGGTTGACCAAACTTGCAGAAACATGTTTATTTCTGCTGAAAAACATGTTTTGACACTTTCAGCACACTGGGGTTAAGACCTGAGTGTGTGGGCTCTTCTGAGTCTTGCACTTACATAGGGATACAGATGTCAGAAAAAACGCGTTTATTTCGGGCTGAAAAACACGTTTTGAAAAGTGAGCTGTTACTGCCCCATAAGTTACATGGGGTTGACCAAACTTGCAGAAACATGTTTATTTCTGCTGAAAAACATGTTTTGACACTTTCAGCACACTGGGGTTAAGACCTGAGTGTGTGGGCTCTTCTGAGCCTTGCAGTTACATAGGGATACAGCTGTCTGAAAAAACGCGTTTATTTCTGGCTCAAAAACACGTTTTGAAAAGTGAGCTGTTACTGACCCATAACTTACATGGGGTTGACCAAACTTGCAGAAACATGTTTATTTCTGCTGAAAAACATGTTTTGACACTTTCAGCACACTGGGGTTAAGACCTGAGTGTGTGGGCTCTTCTGAGTCTTGCAGTTACATAGGGATACAGATGTCAGAAAAAACGCGTTTATTTCGGGCTGAAAAACACGTTTTGAAAAGTGAGCTGTTACTGCCCCATAAGTTACATGGGGTTGACCAAACTTGCAGAAACATGTTTATTTCTGCTGAAAAACATGTTTTGACACTTTCAGCACACTGGGGTTAAGACCTGAGTGTGTGGGCTCTTCTGAGCCTTGCAGTTACATAAGGATACAGCTGTCTGAAAAAACGCGTTTATTTCGGGCTGAAAAACACGTTTTGAAAAGTGAGCTGTTACTGACCCATAACTTACATGGGGTTGACCAAACTTGCAGAAACATGTTTATTTCTGCTGAAAAACATGTTTTGACACTTTCAGCACACTGGGGTTAAGACCTGAGTGTGTGGGCTCTTCTGAGCCTTGCAGTTACATAGGGATACAGCTGTCTGAAAAAACGCGTTTATTTCGGGCTGAAAAACACGTTTTGAAAAGTGAGCTGTTACTGACCCATAACTTACATGGGGTTGACCAAACTTGCAGAAACATGTTTATTTCTGCTGAAAAACACGTTTTGACACTTTCAGCACACTGGGGTTAAGACCTGAGTGTGTGGGCTCTTCTGAGCCTTGCAGTTACATAGGGATACAGCTGTCTGAAAAAACGCGTTTATTTCGGGCTGAAAAACACGTTTTGAAAAGTGAGCTGTTACTAACCCATAACTTACATGGGGTTGACCAAACTTGCAGAAACATGTTTATTTCTGCTGAAAAACATGTTTTGACACTTTCAGCACACTGGGGTTAAGACCTGAGTGTGTGGGCTCTTCTGAGCCTTGCAGTTACATAAGGATACAGCTGTCTGAAAAAACGCGTTTATTTCGGGCTGAAAAACACGTTTTGAAAAGTGAGCTGTTAC
Organism: Lepisosteus oculatus; assembly: GCF_040954835.1. Lineage (NCBI taxonomy): Eukaryota > Metazoa > Chordata > Actinopteri > Semionotiformes > Lepisosteidae > Lepisosteus > Lepisosteus oculatus. The sequence goes on from NW_027167972.1 coordinate 41,257, forward strand.
TGACCCATAACTTACATGGGGTTGACCAAACTTGCAGAAACATGTTTATTTCTGCTGAAAAACATGTTTTGACACTTTCAGCACACTGGGGTTAAGACCTGAGTGTGTGGGCTCTTCTGAGCCTTGCAGTTACATAGGGATACAGCTGTCTGAAAAAACGCGTTTATTTCGGGCTGAAAAACACGTTTTGAAAAGTGAGCTGTTACTGACCCATAACTTACATGGGGTTGACCAAACTTGCAGAAACATGTTTATTTCTGCTGAAAAACATGATTTGACACTTTCAGCACACTGGGGTTAAGACCTGAGTGTGTGGGCTCTTCTGAGCCTTGCAGTTACATAGGGATACAGCTGTCTGAAAAAACGCGTTTATTTCGGGCTGAAAAACACGTTTTGAAAAGTGAGCTGTTACTGACCCATAACTTACATGGGGTTGACCAAACTTGCAGAAACATGTTTATTTCTGCTGAAAAACATGTTTTGACACTTTCAGCACACTGGGGTTAAGACCTGAGTGTGTGGGCTCTTCTGAGCCTTGCAGTTACATAGGGATACAGCTGTCTGAAAAAACGCGTTTATTTCGGGCTGAAAAACACGTTTTGAAAAGTGAGCTGTTACTGCCCCATAAGTTACATGGGGTTGACCAAACTTGCAGAAACATGTTTATTTCTGCTGAAAAACACGTTTTGACACTTTCAGCACACTGGGGTTAAGACCTGAGTGTGTGGGCTCTTCTGAGCCTTGCAGTTACATAGGGATACAGCTGTCTGAAAAAACGCGTTTATTTCGGGCTGAAAAACACGTTTTGAAAAGTGAGCTGTTACTAACCCATAACTTACATGGGGTTGACCAAACTTGCAGAAACATGTTTATTTCTGCTGAAAAACATGTTTTGACACTTTCAGCACACTGGGGTTAAGACCTGAGTGTGTGGGCTCTTCTGAGTCTTGCAGTTACATAGGGATACAGATGTCAGAAAAAACGCGTTTATTTCGGGCTGAAAAACACGTTTTGAAAAGTGAGCTGTTACTGCCCCATAAGTTACATGGGGTTGACCAAACTTGCAGAAACATGTTTATTTCTGCTGAAAAACATGTTTTGACACTTTCAGCACACTGGGGTTAAGACCTGAGTGTGTGGGCTCTTCTGAGCCTTGCAGTTACATAAGGATACAGCTGTCTGAAAAAACGCGTTTATTTCGGGCTGAAAAACACGTTTTGAAAAGTGAGCTGTTACTGACCCATAACTTACATGGGGTTGACCAAACTTGCAGAAACATGTTTATTTCTGCTGAAAAACATGTTTTGACACTTTCAGCACACTGGGGTTAAGACCTGAGTGTGTGGGCTCTTCTGAGCCTTGCAGTTACATAGGGATACAGCTGTCTGAAAAAACGCGTTTATTTCGGGCTGAAAAACACGTTTTGAAAAGTGAGCTGTTACTGACCCATAACTTACATGGGGTTGACCAAACTTGCAGAAACATGTTTATTTCTGCTGAAAAACATGTTTTGACACTTTCAGCACACTGGGGTTAAGACCTGAGTGTGTGGGCTCTTCTGAGTCTTGCACTTACATAGGGATACAGATGTCAGAAAAAACGCGTTTATTTCGGGCTGAAAAACACGTTTTGAAAAGTGAGCTGTTACTGCCCCATAAGTTACATGGGGTTGACCAAACTTGCAGAAACATGTTTATTTCTGCTGAAAAACATGATTTGACACTTTCAGCACACTGGGGTTAAGACCTGAGTGTGTGGGCTCTTCTGAGCCTTGCAGTTACATAGGGATACAGCTGTCTGAAAAAACGCGTTTATTTCGGGCTGAAAAACACGTTTTGAAAAGTGAGCTGTTACTGACCCATAACTTACATGGGGTTGACCAAACTTGCAGAAACATGTTTATTTCTGCTGAAAAACATGTTTTGACACTTTCAGCACACTGGGGTTAAGACCTGAGTGTGTGGGCTCTTCTGAGCCTTGCAGTTACATAGGGATACAGCTGTCTGAAAAAACACGTTTATTTCTGGCTCAAAAACACGTTTTGAAAAGTGAGCTGTTACTGCCCCATAAGTTACATGGGGTTGACCAAACTTGCAGAAACATGTTTATTTCTGCTGAAAAACACGTTTTGACACTTTCAGCACACTGGGGTTAAGACCTGAGTGTGTGGGCTCTTCTGAGCCTTGCAGTTACATAGGGATACAGCTGTCTGAAAAAACGCGTTTATTTCGGGCTGAAAAACACGTTTTGAAAAGTGAGCTGTTACTGACCCATAACTTACATGGGGTTGACCAAACTTGCAGAAACATGTTTATTTCTGCTGAAAAACATGTTTTGACACTTTCAGCACACTGGGGTTAAGACCTGAGTGTGTGGGCTCTTCTGAGCCTTGCAGTTACATAGGGATACAGCTGTCTGAAAAAACGCGTTTATTTCGGGCTCAAAAACACGTTTTGAAAAGTGAGCTGTTACTGACCCATAACTTACATGGGGTTGACCAAACTTGCAGAAACATGTTTATTTCTGCTGAAAAACACGTTTTGACACTTTCAGCACACTGGGGTTAAGACCTGAGTGTGTGGGCTCTTCTGAGCCTTGCAGTTACATAGGGATACAGCTGTCTGAAAAAACGCGTTTATTTCGGGCTGAAAAACACGTTTTGAAAAGTGAGCTGTTACTAACCCATAACTTACATGGGGTTGACCAAACTTGCAGAAACATGTTTATTTCTGCTGAAAAACACGTTTTGACACTTTCAGCACACTGGGGTTAAGACCTGAGTGTGTGGGCTCTTCTGAGCCTTGCAGTTACATAGGGATACAGCTGTCTGAAAAAACGCGTTTATTTCGGGCTGAAAAACACGTTTTGAAAAGTGAGCTGTTACTAACCCATAACTTACATGGGGTTGACCAAACTTGCAGAAACATGTTTATTTCTGCTGAAAAACATGTTTTGACACTTTCAGCACACTGGGGTTAAGACCTGAGTGTGTGGGCTCTTCTGAGTCTTGCAGTTACATAGGGATACAGATGTCAGAAAAAACGCGTTTATTTCGGGCTGAAAAACACGTTTTGAAAAGTGAGCTGTTACTGCCCCATAAGTTACATGGGGTTGACCAAACTTGCAGAAACATGTTTATTTCTGCTGAAAAACATGTTTTGACACTTTCAGCACACTGGGGTTAAGACCTGAGTGTGTGGGCTCTTCTGAGCCTTGCAGTTACATAGGGATACAGCTGTCTGAAAAAACGCGTTTATTTCTGGCTCAAAAACACGTTTTGAAAAGTGAGCTGTTACTGACCCATAACTTACATGGGGTTGACCAAACTTGCAGAAACATGTTTATTTCTGCTGAAAAACATGATTTGACACTTTCAGCACACTGGGGTTAAGACCTGAGTGTGTGGGCTCTTCTGAGCCTTGCAGTTACATAGGGATACAGCTGTCTGAAAAAACGCGTTTATTTCGGGCTGAAAAACACGTTTTGAAAAGTGAGCTGTTACTGACCCATAACTTACATGGGGTTGACCAAACTTGCAGAAACATGTTTATTTCTGCTGAAAAACATGTTTTGACACTGTCAGCACACTGGGGTTAAGACCTGAGTGTGTGGGCTCTTCTGAGCCTTGCAGTTACATAGGGATACAGCTGTCAGAAAAAACACGTTTATTTCGGGCTGAAAAACACGTTTTGAAAAGTGAGCTGTTACTGCCCCATAAGTTACATGGGGTTGACCAAACTTGCAGAAACATGCTTATTTCTGCTGAAAAACATGTTTTGACACTGTCAGCACACTGGGGTTAAGACCTGAGTGTGTGGGCTCTTCTGAGCCTTGCAGTTACATAGGGATACAGCTGTCTGAAAAAACGCGTTTATTTCGGGCTGAAAAACACGTTTTGAAAAGTGAGCTGTTACTGACCCATAACTTACATGGGGTTGACCAAACTTGCAGAAACATGTTTATTTCTGCTGAAAAACATGTTTTGACACTTTCAGCACACTGGGGTTAAGACCTGAGTGTGTGGGCTCTTCTGAGTCTTGCAGTTACATAGGGATACAGATGTCAGAAAAAACGCGTTTATTTCGGGCTGAAAAACACGTTTTGAAAAGTGAGCTGTTACTGCCCCATAAGTTACATGGGGTTGACCAAACTTGCAGAAACATGTTTATTTCTGCTGAAAAACATGTTTTGACACTTTCAGCACACTGGGGTTAAGACCTGAGTGTGTGGGCTCTTCTGAGCCTTGCAGTTACATAAGGATACAGCTGTCTGAAAAAACGCGTTTATTTCGGGCTGAAAAACACGTTTTGAAAAGTGAGCTGTTACTGACCCATAACTTACATGGGGTTGACCAAACTTGCAGAAACATGTTTATTTCTGCTGAAAAACATGTTTTGACACTTTCAGCACACTGGGGTTAAGACCTGAGTGTGTGGGCTCTTCTGAGCCTTGCAGTTACATAGGGATACAGCTGTCTGAAAAAACGCGTTTATTTCGGGCTCAAAAACACGTTTTGAAAAGTGAGCTGTTACTGACCCATAACTTACATGGGGTTGACCAAACTTGCAGAAACATGTTTATTTCTGCTGAAAAACACGTTTTGACACTTTCAGCACACTGGGGTTAAGACCTGAGTGTGTGGGCTCTTCTGAGCCTTGCAGTTACATAGGGATACAGCTGTCTGAAAAAACGCGTTTATTTCGGGCTGAAAAACACGTTTTGAAAAGTGAGCTGTTACTAACCCATAACTTACATGGGGTTGACCAAACTTGCAGAAACATGTTTATTTCTGCTGAAAAACATGTTTTGACACTTTCAGCACACTGGGGTTAAGACCTGAGTGTGTGGGCTCTTCTGAGCCTTGCAGTTACATAAGGATACAGCTGTCTGAAAAAACGCGTTTATTTCGGGCTGAAAAACACGTTTTGAAAAGTGAGCTGTTACTGACCCATAACTTACATGGGGTTGACCAAACTTGCAGAAACATGTTTATTTCTGCTGAAAAACATGTTTTGACACTTTCAGCACACTGGGGTTAAGACCTGAGTGTGTGGGCTCTTCTGAGCCTTGCAGTTACATAGGGATACAGCTGTCTGAAAAAACGCGTTTATTTCGGGCTGAAAAACACGTTTTGAAAAGTGAGCTGTTACTGACCCATAACTTACATGGGGTTGACCAAACTTGCAGAAACATGTTTATTTCTGCTGAAAAACATGATTTGACACTTTCAGCACACTGGGGTTAAGACCTGAGTGTGTGGGCTCTTCTGAGCCTTGCAGTTACATAGGGATACAGCTGTCTGAAAAAACGCGTTTATTTCGGGCTGAAAAACACGTTTTGAAAAGTGAGCTGTTACTGACCCATAACTTACATGGGGTTGACCAAACTTGCAGAAACATGTTTATTTCTGCTGAAAAACATGTTTTGACACTTTCAGCACACTGGGGTTAAGACCTGAGTGTGTGGGCTCTTCTGAGCCTTGCAGTTACATAGGGATACAGCTGTCTGAAAAAACGCGTTTATTTCGGGCTGAAAAACACGTTTTGAAAAGTGAGCTGTTACTGCCCCATAAGTTACATGGGGTTGACCAAACTTGCAGAAACATGTTTATTTCTGCTGAAAAACACGTTTTGACACTTTCAGCACACTGGGGTTAAGACCTGAGTGTGTGGGCTCTTCTGAGCCTTGCAGTTACATAGGGATACAGCTGTCTGAAAAAACGCGTTTATTTCGGGCTGAAAAACACGTTTTGAAAAGTGAGCTGTTACTAACCCATAACTTACATGGGGTTGACCAAACTTGCAGAAACATGTTTATTTCTGCTGAAAAACATGTTTTGACACTTTCAGCACACTGGGGTTAAGACCTGAGTGTGTGGGCTCTTCTGAGTCTTGCAGTTACATAGGGATACAGATGTCAGAAAAAACGCGTTTATTTCGGGCTGAAAAACACGTTTTGAAAAGTGAGCTGTTACTGCCCCATAAGTTACATGGGGTTGACCAAACTTGCAGAAACATGTTTATTTCTGCTGAAAAACATGTTTTGACACTTTCAGCACACTGGGGTTAAGACCTGAGTGTGTGGGCTCTTCTGAGCCTTGCAGTTACATAAGGATACAGCTGTCTGAAAAAACGCGTTTATTTCGGGCTGAAAAACACGTTTTGAAAAGTGAGCTGTTACTGACCCATAACTTACATGGGGTTGACCAAACTTGCAGAAACATGTTTATTTCTGCTGAAAAACATGTTTTGACACTTTCAGCACACTGGGGTTAAGACCTGAGTGTGTGGGCTCTTCTGAGCCTTGCAGTTACATAGGGATACAGCTGTCTGAAAAAACGCGTTTATTTCGGGCTGAAAAACACGTTTTGAAAAGTGAGCTGTTACTGACCCATAACTTACATGGGGTTGACCAAACTTGCAGAAACATGTTTATTTCTGCTGAAAAACATGTTTTGACACTTTCAGCACACTGGGGTTAAGACCTGAGTGTGTGGGCTCTTCTGAGTCTTGCACTTACATAGGGATACAGATGTCAGAAAAAACGCGTTTATTTCGGGCTGAAAAACACGTTTTGAAAAGTGAGCTGTTACTGCCCCATAAGTTACATGGGGTTGACCAAACTTGCAGAAACATGTTTATTTCTGCTGAAAAACATGATTTGACACTTTCAGCACACTGGGGTTAAGACCTGAGTGTGTGGGCTCTTCTGAGCCTTGCAGTTACATAGGGATACAGCTGTCTGAAAAAACGCGTTTATTTCGGGCTGAAAAACACGTTTTGAAAAGTGAGCTGTTACTGACCCATAACTTACATGGGGTTGACCAAACTTGCAGAAACATGTTTATTTCTGCTGAAAAACATGTTTTGACACTTTCAGCACACTGGGGTTAAGACCTGAGTGTGTGGGCTCTTCTGAGCCTTGCAGTTACATAGGGATACAGCTGTCTGAAAAAACGCGTTTATTTCTGGCTCAAAAACACGTTTTGAAAAGTGAGCTGTTACTGCCCCATAAGTTACATGGGGTTGACCAAACTTGCAGAAACATGTTTATTTCTGCTGAAAAACACGTTTTGACACTTTCAGCACACTGGGGTTAAGACCTGAGTGTGTGGGCTCTTCTGAGCCTTGCAGTTACATAGGGATACAGCTGTCTGAAAAAACGCGTTTATTTCGGGCTGAAAAACACGTTTTGAAAAGTGAGCTGTTACTGACCCATAACTTACATGGGGTTGACCAAACTTGCAGAAACATGTTTATTTCTGCTGAAAAACATGTTTTGACACTTTCAGCACACTGGGGTTAAGACCTGAGTGTGTGGGCTCTTCTGAGCCTTGCAGTTACATAGGGATACAGCTGTCTGAAAAAACGCGTTTATTTCGGGCTCAAAAACACGTTTTGAAAAGTGAGCTGTTACTGACCCATAACTTACATGGGGTTGACCAAACTTGCAGAAACATGTTTATTTCTGCTGAAAAACACGTTTTGACACTTTCAGCACACTGGGGTTAAGACCTGAGTGTGTGGGCTCTTCTGAGCCTTGCAGTTACATAGGGATACAGCTGTCTGAAAAAACGCGTTTATTTCGGGCTGAAAAACACGTTTTGAAAAGTGAGCTGTTACTAACCCATAACTTACATGGGGTTGACCAAACTTGCAGAAACATGTTTATTTCTGCTGAAAAACACGTTTTGACACTTTCAGCACACTGGGGTTAAGACCTGCGTGTGTGGGCTCTTCTGAGCCTTGCAGTTACATAAGGATACAGCTGTCTGAAAAAACGCGTTTATTTCGGGCTGAAAAACACGTTTTGAAAAGTGAGCTGTTACTGACCCATAACTTACATGGGGTTGACCAAACTTGCAGAAACATGTTTATTTCTGCTGAAAAACATGTTTTGACACTTTCAGCACACTGGGGTTAAGACCTGAGTGTGTGGGCTCTTCTGAGCCTTGCAGTTACATAGGGATACAGCTGTCTGAAAAAACGCGTTTATTTCGGGCTCAAAAACACGTTTTGAAAAGTGAGCTGTTACTGACCCATAACTTACATGGGGTTGACCAAACTTGCAGAAACATGTTTATTTCTGCTGAAAAACACGTTTTGACACTTTCAGCACACTGGGGTTAAGACCTGAGTGTGTGGGCTCTTCTGAGCCTTGCAGTTACATAGGGATACAGCTGTCTGAAAAAACGCGTTTATTTCGGGCTGAAAAACACGTTTTGAAAAGTGAGCTGTTACTAACCCATAACTTACATGGGGTTGACCAAACTTGCAGAAACATGTTTATTTCTGCTGAAAAACATGTTTTGACACTTTCAGCACACTGGGGTTAAGACCTGAGTGTGTGGGCTCTTCTGAGCCTTGCAGTTACATAAGGATACAGCTGTCTGAAAAAACGCGTTTATTTCGGGCTGAAAAACACGTTTTGAAAAGTGAGCTGTTACTGACCCATAACTTACATGGGGTTGACCAAACTTGCAGAAACATGTTTATTTCTGCTGAAAAACATGTTTTGACACTTTCAGCACACTGGGGTTAAGACCTGAGTGTGTGGGCTCTTCTGAGCCTTGCAGTTACATAGGGATACAGCTGTCTGAAAAAACGCGTTTATTTCGGGCTGAAAAACACGTTTTGAAAAGTGAGCTGTTACTGACCCATAACTTACATGGGGTTGACCAAACTTGCAGAAACATGTTTATTTCTGCTGAAAAACACGATTTGACACTTTCAGCACACTGGGGTTAAGACCTGAGTGTGTGGGCTCTTCTGAGCCTTGCAGTTACATAGGGATACAGCTGTCTGAAAAAACGCGTTTATTTCGGGCTGAAAAACACGTTTTGAAAAGTGAGCTGTTACTGACCCATAACTTACATGGGGTTGACCAAACTTGCAGAAACATGTTTATTTCTGCTGAAAAACATGTTTTGACACTTTCAGCACACTGGGGTTAAGACCTGAGTGTGTGGGCTCTTCTGAGTCTTGCAGTTACATAGGGATACAGATGTCAGAAAAAACGCGTTTATTTCGGGCTGAAAAACACGTTTTGAAAAGTGAGCTGTTACTGCCCCATAAGTTACATGGGGTTGACCAAACTTGCAGAAACATGTTTATTTCTGCTGAAAAACATGTTTTGACACTTTCAGCACACTGGGGTTAAGACCTGAGTGTGTGGGCTCTTCTGAGCCTTGCAGTTACATAAGGATACAGCTGTCTGAAAAAACGCGTTTATTTCGGGCTGAAAAACACGTTTTGAAAAGTGAGCTGTTACTGACCCATAACTTACATGGGGTTGACCAAACTTGCAGAAACATGTTTATTTCTGCTGAAAAACATGTTTTGACACTTTCAGCACACTGGGGTTAAGACCTGAGTGTGTGGGCTCTTCTGAGCCTTGCAGTTACATAGGGATACAGCTGTCTGAAAAAACGCGTTTATTTCGGGCTGAAAAACACGTTTTGAAAAGTGAGCTGTTACTGACCCATAACTTACATGGGGTTGACCAAACTTGCAGAAACATGTTTATTTCTGCTGAAAAACATGTTTTGACACTTTCAGCACACTGGGGTTAAGACCTGAGTGTGTGGGCTCTTCTGAGTCTTGCACTTACATAGGGATACAGATGTCAGAAAAAACGCGTTTATTTCGGGCTGAAAAACACGTTTTGAAAAGTGAGCTGTTACTGCCCCATAAGTTACATGGGGTTGACCAAACTTGCAGAAACATGTTTATTTCTGCTGAAAAACATGATTTGACACTTTCAGCACACTGGGGTTAAGACCTGAGTGTGTGGGCTCTTCTGAGCCTTGCAGTTACATAGGGATACAGCTGTCTGAAAAAACGCGTTTATTTCGGGCTGAAAAACACGTTTTGAAAAGTGAGCTGTTACTGACCCATAACTTACATGGGGTTGACCAAACTTGCAGAAACATGTTTATTTCTGCTGAAAAACATGTTTTGACACTTTCAGCACACTGGGGTTAAGACCTGAGTGTGTGGGCTCTTCTGAGCCTTGCAGTTACATAGGGATACAGCTGTCTGAAAAAACGCGTTTATTTCTGGCTCAAAAACACGTTTTGAAAAGTGAGCTGTTACTGCCCCATAAGTTACATGGGGTTGACCAAACTTGCAGAAACATGTTTATTTCTGCTGAAAAACACGTTTTGACACTTTCAGCACACTGGGGTTAAGACCTGAGTGTGTGGGCTCTTCTGAGCCTTGCAGTTACATAGGGATACAGCTGTCTGAAAAAACGCGTTTATTTCGGGCTGAAAAACACGTTTTGAAAAGTGAGCTGTTACTGACCCATAACTTACATGGGGTTGACCAAACTTGCAGAAACATGTTTATTTCTGCTGAAAAACATGTTTTGACACTTTCAGCACACTGGGGTTAAGACCTGAGTGTGTGGGCTCTTCTGAGCCTTGCAGTTACATAGGGATACAGCTGTCTGAAAAAACGCGTTTATTTCGGGCTCAAAAACACGTTTTGAAAAGTGAGCTGTTACTGACCCATAACTTACATGGGGTTGACCAAACTTGCAGAAACATGTTTATTTCTGCTGAAAAACACGTTTTGACACTTTCAGCACACTGGGGTTAAGACCTGAGTGTGTGGGCTCTTCTGAGCCTTGCAGTTACATAGGGATACAGCTGTCTGAAAAAACGCGTTTATTTCGGGCTGAAAAACACGTTTTGAAAAGTGAGCTGTTACTAACCCATAACTTACATGGGGTTGACCAAACTTGCAGAAACATGTTTATTTCTGCTGAAAAACACGTTTTGACACTTTCAGCACACTGGGGTTAAGACCTGCGTGTGTGGGCTCTTCTGAGCCTTGCAGTTACATAGGGATACAGCTGTCTGAAAAAACGCGTTTATTTCTGGCTCAAAAACACGTTTTGAAAAGTGAGCTGTTACTGACCCATAACTTACATGGGGTTGACCAAACTTGCAGAAACATGTTTATTTCTGCTGAAAAACATGATTTGACACTTTCAGCACACTGGGGTTAAGACCTGAGTGTGTGGGCTCTTCTGAGCCTTGCAGTTACATAGGGATACAGCTGTCTGAAAAAACGCGTTTATTTCGGGCTGAAAAACACGTTTTGAAAAGTGAGCTGTTACTGACCCATAACTTACATGGGGTTGACCAAACTTGCAGAAACATGTTTATTTCTGCTGAAAAACATGTTTTGACACTGTCAGCACACTGGGGTTAAGACCTGAGTGTGTGGGCTCTTCTGAGCCTTGCAGTTACATAGGGATACAGCTGTCAGAAAAAACACGTTTATTTCGGGCTGAAAAACACGTTTTGAAAAGTGAGCTGTTACTGCCCCATAAGTTACATGGGGTTGACCAAACTTGCAGAAACATGCTTATTTCTGCTGAAAAACATGTTTTGACACTGTCAGCACACTGGGGTTAAGACCTGAGTGTGTGGGCTCTTCTGAGCCTTGCAGTTACATAGGGATACAGCTGTCTGAAAAAACGCGTTTATTTCGGGCTGAAAAACACGTTTTGAAAAGTGAGCTGTTACTGACCCATAACTTACATGGGGTTGACCAAACTTGCAGAAACATGTTTATTTCTGCTGAAAAACATGTTTTGACACTTTCAGCACACTGGGGTTAAGACCTGAGTGTGTGGGCTCTTCTGAGTCTTGCACTTACATAGGGATACAGATGTCAGAAAAAACGCGTTTATTTCGGGCTGAAAAACACGTTTTGAAAAGTGAGCTGTTACTGCCCCATAAGTTACATGGGGTTGACCAAACTTGCAGAAACATGTTTATTTCTGCTGAAAAACATGTTTTGACACTTTCAGCACACTGGGGTTAAGACCTGAGTGTGTGGGCTCTTCTGAGCCTTGCAGTTACATAGGGATACAGCTGTCTGAAAAAACGCGTTTATTTCGGGCTCAAAAACACGTTTTGAAAAGTGAGCTGTTACTGACCCATAACTTACATGGGGTTGACCAAACTTGCAGAAACATGTTTATTTCTGCTGAAAAACACGTTTTGACACTTTCAGCACACTGGGGTTAAGACCTGAGTGTGTGGGCTCTTCTGAGCCTTGCAGTTACATAAGGATACAGCTGTCTGAAAAAACGCGTTTATTTCGGGCTGAAAAACACGTTTTGAAAAGTGAGCTGTTACTGACCCATAACTTACATGGGGTTGACCAAACTTGCAGAAACATGTTTATTTCTGCTGAAAAACATGTTTTGACACTTTCAGCACACTGGGGTTAAGACCTGAGTGTGTGGGCTCTTCTGAGCCTTGCAGTTACATAGGGATACAGCTGTCTGAAAAAACGCGTTTATTTCGGGCTCAAAAACACGTTTTGAAAAGTGAGCTGTTACTGACCCATAACTTACATGGGGTTGACCAAACTTGCAGAAACATGTTTATTTCTGCTGAAAAACACGTTTTGACACTTTCAGCACACTGGGGTTAAGACCTGAGTGTGTGGGCTCTTCTGAGCCTTGCAGTTACATAGGGATACAGCTGTCTGAAAAAACGCGTTTATTTCGGGCTGAAAAACACGTTTTGAAAAGTGAGCTGTTACTAACCCATAACTTACATGGGGTTGACCAAACTTGCAGAAACATGTTTATTTCTGCTGAAAAACATGTTTTGACACTTTCAGCACACTGGGGTTAAGACCTGAGTGTGTGGGCTCTTCTGAGCCTTGCAGTTACATAAGGATACAGCTGTCTGAAAAAACGCGTTTATTTCGGGCTGAAAAACACGTTTTGAAAAGTGAGCTGTTACTGACCCATAACTTACATGGGGTTGACCAAACTTGCAGAAACATGTTTATTTCTGCTGAAAAACATGTTTTGACACTTTCAGCACACTGGGGTTAAGACCTGAGTGTGTGGGCTCTTCTGAGCCTTGCAGTTACATAGGGATACAGCTGTCTGAAAAAACGCGTTTATTTCGGGCTGAAAAACACGTTTTGAAAAGTGAGCTGTTACTGACCCATAACTTACATGGGGTTGACCAAACTTGCAGAAACATGTTTATTTCTGCTGAAAAACATGATTTGACACTTTCAGCACACTGGGGTTAAGACCTGAGTGTGTGGGCTCTTCTGAGCCTTGCAGTTACATAGGGATACAGCTGTCTGAAAAAACGCGTTTATTTCGGGCTGAAAAACACGTTTTGAAAAGTGAGCTGTTACTGACCCATAACTTACATGGGGTTGACCAAACTTGCAGAAACATGTTTATTTCTGCTGAAAAACATGTTTTGACACTTTCAGCACACTGGGGTTAAGACCTGAGTGTGTGGGCTCTTCTGAGCCTTGCAGTTACATAGGGATACAGCTGTCTGAAAAAACGCGTTTATTTCGGGCTGAAAAACACGTTTTGAAAAGTGAGCTGTTACTGCCCCATAAGTTACATGGGGTTGACCAAACTTGCAGAAACATGTTTATTTCTGCTGAAAAACACGTTTTGACACTTTCAGCACACTGGGGTTAAGACCTGAGTGTGTGGGCTCTTCTGAGCCTTGCAGTTACATAGGGATACAGCTGTCTGAAAAAACGCGTTTATTTCGGGCTGAAAAACACGTTTTGAAAAGTGAGCTGTTACTAACCCATAACTTACATGGGGTTGACCAAACTTGCAGAAACATGTTTATTTCTGCTGAAAAACATGTTTTGACACTTTCAGCACACTGGGGTTAAGACCTGAGTGTGTGGGCTCTTCTGAGTCTTGCAGTTACATAGGGATACAGATGTCAGAAAAAACGCGTTTATTTCGGGCTGAAAAACACGTTTTGAAAAGTGAGCTGTTACTGCCCCATAAGTTACATGGGGTTTACCAAACTTGCAGAAACATGTTTATTTCTGCTGAAAAACATGTTTTGACACTTTCAGCACACTGGGGTTAAGACCTGAGTGTGTGGGCTCTTCTGAGCCTTGCAGTTACATAAGGATACAGCTGTCTGAAAAAACGCGTTTATTTCGGGCTGAAAAACACGTTTTGAAAAGTGAGCTGTTACTGACCCATAACTTACATGGGGTTGACCAAACTTGCAGAAACATGTTTATTTCTGCTGAAAAACATGTTTTGACACTTTCAGCACACTGGGGTTAAGACCTGAGTGTGTGGGCTCTTCTGAGCCTTGCAGTTACATAGGGATACAGCTGTCTGAAAAAACGCGTTTATTTCGGGCTGAAAAACACGTTTTGAAAAGTGAGCTGTTACTGACCCATAACTTACATGGGGTTGACCAAACTTGCAGAAACATGTTTATTTCTGCTGAAAAACATGTTTTGACACTTTCAGCACACTGGGGTTAAGACCTGAGTGTGTGGGCTCTTCTGAGTCTTGCACTTACATAGGGATACAGATGTCAGAAAAAACGCGTTTATTTCGGGCTGAAAAACACGTTTTGAAAAGTGAGCTGTTACTGCCCCATAAGTTACATGGGGTTGACCAAACTTGCAGAAACATGTTTATTTCTGCTGAAAAACATGATTTGACACTTTCAGCACACTGGGGTTAAGACCTGAGTGTGTGGGCTCTTCTGAGCCTTGCAGTTACATAGGGATACAGCTGTCTGAAAAAACGCGTTTATTTCGGGCTGAAAAACACGTTTTGAAAAGTGAGCTGTTACTGACCCATAACTTACATGGGGTTGACCAAACTTGCAGAAACATGTTTATTTCTGCTGAAAAACATGTTTTGACACTTTCAGCACACTGGGGTTAAGACCTGAGTGTGTGGGCTCTTCTGAGCCTTGCAGTTACATAGGGATACAGCTGTCTGAAAAAACGCGTTTATTTCTGGCTCAAAAACACGTTTTGAAAAGTGAGCTGTTACTGCCCCATAAGTTACATGGGGTTGACCAAACTTGCAGAAACATGTTTATTTCTGCTGAAAAACACGTTTTGACACTTTCAGCACACTGGGGTTAAGACCTGAGTGTGTGGGCTCTTCTGAGCCTTGCAGTTACATAGGGATACAGCTGTCTGAAAAAACGCGTTTATTTCGGGCTGAAAAACACGTTTTGAAAAGTGAGCTGTTACTGACCCATAACTTACATGGGGTTGACCAAACTTGCAGAAACATGTTTATTTCTGCTGAAAAACATGTTTTGACACTTTCAGCACACTGGGGTTAAGACCTGAGTGTGTGGGCTCTTCTGAGCCTTGCAGTTACATAGGGATACAGCTGTCTGAAAAAACGCGTTTATTTCGGGCTGAAAAACACGTTTTGAAAAGTGAGCTGTTACTGACCCATAACTTACATGGGGTTGACCAAACTTGCAGAAACATGTTTATTTCTGCTGAAAAACATGTTTTGACACTGTCAGCACACTGGGGTTAAGACCTGAGTGTGTGGGCTCTTCTGAGCCTTGCAGTTACATAGGGATACAGCTGTCAGAAAAAACACGTTTATTTCGGGCTGAAAAACACGTTTTGAAAAGTGAGCTGTTACTGCCCCATAAGTTACATGGGGTTGACCAAACTTGCAGAAACATGCTTATTTCTGCTGAAAAACATGTTTTGACACTGTCAGCACACTGGGGTTAAGACCTGAGTGTGTGGGCTCTTCTGAGCCTTGCAGTTACATAGGGATACAGCTGTCTGAAAAAACGCGTTTATTTCGGGCTGAAAAACACGTTTTGAAAAGTGAGCTGTTACTGACCCATAACTTACATGGGGTTGACCAAACTTGCAGAAACATGTTTATTTCTGCTGAAAAACATGTTTTGACACTTTCAGCACACTGGGGTTAAGACCTGAGTGTGTGGGCTCTTCTGAGTCTTGCACTTACATAGGGATACAGATGTCAGAAAAAACGTGTTTATTTCGGGCTGAAAAACACGTTTTGAAAAGTGAGCTGTTACTGCCCCATAAGTTACATGGGGTTGACCAAACTTGCAGAAACATGTTTATTTCTGCTGAAAAACATGTTTTGACACTTTCAGCACACTGGGGTTAAGACCTGAGTGTGTGGGCTCTTCTGAGCCTTGCAGTTACATAGGGATACAGCTGTCTGAAAAAACGCGTTTATTTCTGGCTCAAAAACACGTTTTGAAAAGTGAGCTGTTACTGACCCATAACTTACATGGGGTTGACCAAACTTGCAGAAACATGTTTATTTCTGCTGAAAAACATGTTTTGACACTTTCAGCACACTGGGGTTAAGACCTGAGTGTGTGGGCTCTTCTGAGTCTTGCAGTTACATAGGGATACAGATGTCAGAAAAAACGCGTTTATTTCGGGCTGAAAAACACGTTTTGAAAAGTGAGCTGTTACTGCCCCATAAGTTACATGGGGTTGACCAAACTTGCAGAAACATGTTTATTTCTGCTGAAAAACATGTTTTGACACTTTCAGCACACTGGGGTTAAGACCTGAGTGTGTGGGCTCTTCTGAGCCTTGCAGTTACATAAGGATACAGCTGTCTGAAAAAACGCGTTTATTTCGGGCTGAAAAACACGTTTTGAAAAGTGAGCTGTTACTGACCCATAACTTACATGGGGTTGACCAAACTTGCAGAAACATGTTTATTTCTGCTGAAAAACATGTTTTGACACTTTCAGCACACTGGGGTTAAGACCTGAGTGTGTGGGCTCTTCTGAGCCTTGCAGTTACATAGGGATACAGCTGTCTGAAAAAACGCGTTTATTTCGGGCTCAAAAACACGTTTTGAAAAGTGAGCTGTTACTGACCCATAACTTACATGGGGTTGACCAAACTTGCAGAAACATGTTTATTTCTGCTGAAAAACACGTTTTGACACTTTCAGCACACTGGGGTTAAGACCTGAGTGTGTGGGCTCTTCTGAGCCTTGCAGTTACATAGGGATACAGCTGTCTGAAAAAACGCGTTTATTTCGGGCTGAAAAACACGTTTTGAAAAGTGAGCTGTTACTAACCCATAACTTACATGGGGTTGACCAAACTTGCAGAAACATGTTTATTTCTGCTGAAAAACATGTTTTGACACTTTCAGCACACTGGGGTTAAGACCTGAGTGTGTGGGCTCTTCTGAGCCTTGCAGTTACATAAGGATACAGCTGTCTGAAAAAACGCGTTTATTTCGGGCTGAAAAACACGTTTTGAAAAGTGAGCTGTTACTGACCCATAACTTACATGGGGTTGACCAAACTTGCAGAAACATGTTTATTTCTGCTGAAAAACATGTTTTGACACTTTCAGCACACTGGGGTTAAGACCTGAGTGTGTGGGCTCTTCTGAGCCTTGCAGTTACATAGGGATACAGCTGTCTGAAAAAACGCGTTTATTTCGGGCTGAAAAACACGTTTTGAAAAGTGAGCTGTTACTGACCCATAACTTACATGGGGTTGACCAAACTTGCAGAAACATGTTTATTTCTGCTGAAAAACATGATTTGACACTTTCAGCACACTGGGGTTAAGACCTGAGTGTGTGGGCTCTTCTGAGCCTTGCAGTTACATAGGGATACAGCTGTCTGAAAAAACGCGTTTATTTCGGGCTGAAAAACACGTTTTGAAAAGTGAGCTGTTACTGCCCCATAAGTTACATGGGGTTGACCAAACTTGCAGAAACATGTTTATTTCTGCTGAAAAACACGTTTTGACACTTTCAGCACACTGGGGTTAAGACCTGAGTGTGTGGGCTCTTCTGAGCCTTGCAGTTACATAGGGATACAGCTGTCTGAAAAAACGCGTTTATTTCGGGCTGAAAAACACGTTTTGAAAAGTGAGCTGTTACTAACCCATAACTTACATGGGGTTGACCAAACTTGCAGAAACATGTTTATTTCTGCTGAAAAACATGTTTTGACACTTTCAGCACACTGGGGTTAAGACCTGAGTGTGTGGGCTCTTCTGAGTCTTGCAGTTACATAGGGATACAGATGTCAGAAAAAACGCGTTTATTTCGGGCTGAAAAACACGTTTTGAAAAGTGAGCTGTTACTGCCCCATAAGTTACATGGGGTTGACCAAACTTGCAGAAACATGTTTATTTCTGCTGAAAAACATGTTTTGACACTTTCAGCACACTGGGGTTAAGACCTGAGTGTGTGGGCTCTTCTGAGCCTTGCAGTTACATAAGGATACAGCTGTCTGAAAAAACGCGTTTATTTCGGGCTGAAAAACACGTTTTGAAAAGTGAGCTGTTACTGACCCATAACTTACATGGGGTTGACCAAACTTGCAGAAACATGTTTATTTCTGCTGAAAAACATGTTTTGACACTTTCAGCACACTGGGGTTAAGACCTGAGTGTGTGGGCTCTTCTGAGCCTTGCAGTTACATAGGGATACAGCTGTCTGAAAAAACGCGTTTATTTCGGGCTGAAAAACACGTTTTGAAAAGTGAGCTGTTACTGACCCATAACTTACATGGGGTTGACCAAACTTGCAGAAACATGTTTATTTCTGCTGAAAAACATGTTTTGACACTTTCAGCACACTGGGGTTAAGACCTGAGTGTGTGGGCTCTTCTGAGTCTTGCACTTACATAGGGATACAGATGTCAGAAAAAACGCGTTTATTTCGGGCTGAAAAACACGTTTTGAAAAGTGAGCTGTTACTGCCCCATAAGTTACATGGGGTTGACCAAACTTGCAGAAACATGTTTATTTCTGCTGAAAAACATGATTTGACACTTTCAGCACACTGGGGTTAAGACCTGAGTGTGTGGGCTCTTCTGAGCCTTGCAGTTACATAGGGATACAGCTGTCTGAAAAAACGCGTTTATTTCGGGCTGAAAAACACGTTTTGAAAAGTGAGCTGTTACTGACCCATAACTTACATGGGGTTGACCAAACTTGCAGAAACATGTTTATTTCTGCTGAAAAACATGTTTTGACACTTTCAGCACACTGGGGTTAAGACCTGAGTGTGTGGGCTCTTCTGAGCCTTGCAGTTACATAGGGATACAGCTGTCTGAAAAAACGCGTTTATTTCTGGCTCAAAAACACGTTTTGAAAAGTGAGCTGTTACTGCCCCATAAGTTACATGGGGTTGACCAAACTTGCAGAAACATGTTTATTTCTGCTGAAAAACACGTTTTGACACTTTCAGCACACTGGGGTTAAGACCTGAGTGTGTGGGCTCTTCTGAGCCTTGCAGTTACATAGGGATACAGCTGTCTGAAAAAACGCGTTTATTTCGGGCTGAAAAACACGTTTTGAAAAGTGAGCTGTTACTGACCCATAACTTACATGGGGTTGACCAAACTTGCAGAAACATGTTTATTTCTGCTGAAAAACATGTTTTGACACTTTCAGCACACTGGGGTTAAGACCTGAGTGTGTGGGCTCTTCTGAGCCTTGCAGTTACATAGGGATACAGCTGTCTGAAAAAACGCGTTTATTTCGGGCTCAAAAACACGTTTTGAAAAGTGAGCTGTTACTGACCCATAACTTACATGGGGTTGACCAAACTTGCAGAAACATGTTTATTTCTGCTGAAAAACACGTTTTGACACTTTCAGCACACTGGGGTTAAGACCTGAGTGTGTGGGCTCTTCTGAGCCTTGCAGTTACATAGGGATACAGCTGTCTGAAAAAACGCGTTTATTTCGGGCTGAAAAACACGTTTTGAAAAGTGAGCTGTTACTAACCCATAACTTACATGGGGTTGACCAAACTTGCAGAAACATGTTTATTTCTGCTGAAAAACACGTTTTGACACTTTCAGCACACTGGGGTTAAGACCTGAGTGTGTGGGCTCTTCTGAGCCTTGCAGTTACATAGGGATACAGCTGTCTGAAAAAACGCGTTTATTTCGGGCTGAAAAACACGTTTTGAAAAGTGAGCTGTTACTAACCCATAACTTACATGGGGTTGACCAAACTTGCAGAAACATGTTTTTTTCTGCTGAAAAACATGTTTTGACACTTTCAGCACACTGGGGTTAAGACCTGAGTGTGTGGGCTCTTCTGAGTCTTGCAGTTACATAGGGATACAGATGTCAGAAAAAACGCGTTTATTTCGGGCTGAAAAACACGTTTTGAAAAGTGAGCTGTTACTGCCCCATAAGTTACATGGGGTTGACCAAACTTGCAGAAACATGTTTATTTCTGCTGAAAAACATGTTTTGACACTTTCAGCACACTGGGGTTAAGACCTGAGTGTGTGGGCTCTTCTGAGCCTTGCAGTTACATAAGGATACAGCTGTCTGAAAAAACGCGTTTATTTCGGGCTGAAAAACACGTTTTGAAAAGTGAGCTGTTACTGACCCATAACTTACATGGGGTTGACCAAACTTGCAGAAACATGTTTATTTCTGCTGAAAAACATGTTTTGACACTTTCAGCACACTGGGGTTAAGACCTGAGTGTGTGGGCTCTTCTGAGCCTTGCAGTTACATAGGGATACAGCTGTCTGAAAAAACGCGTTTATTTCGGGCTGAAAAACACGTTTTGAAAAGTGAGCTGTTACTGACCCATAACTTACATGGGGTTGACCAAACTTGCAGAAACATGTTTATTTCTGCTGAAAAACATGTTTTGACACTTTCAGCACACTGGGGTTAAGACCTGAGTGTGTGGGCTCTTCTGAGTCTTGCACTTACATAGGGATACAGATGTCAGAAAAAACGCGTTTATTTCGGGCTGAAAAACACGTTTTGAAAAGTGAGCTGTTACTGCCCCATAAGTTACATGGGGTTGACCAAACTTGCAGAAACATGTTTATTTCTGCTGAAAAACATGATTTGACACTTTCAGCACACTGGGGTTAAGACCTGAGTGTGTGGGCTCTTCTGAGCCTTGCAGTTACATAGGGATACAGCTGTCTGAAAAAACGCGTTTATTTCGGGCTGAAAAACACGTTTTGAAAAGTGAGCTGTTACTGACCCATAACTTACATGGGGTTGACCAAACTTGCAGAAACATGTTTATTTCTGCTGAAAAACATGTTTTGACACTTTCAGCACACTGGGGTTAAGACCTGAGTGTGTGGGCTCTTCTGAGCCTTGCAGTTACATAGGGATACAGCTGTCTGAAAAAACGCGTTTATTTCTGGCTCAAAAACACGTTTTGAAAAGTGAGCTGTTACTGCCCCATAAGTTACATGGGGTTGACCAAACTTGCAGAAACATGTTTATTTCTGCTGAAAAACACGTTTTGACACTTTCAGCACACTGGGGTTAAGACCTGAGTGTGTGGGCTCTTCTGAGCCTTGCAGTTACATAGGGATACAGCTGTCTGAAAAAACGCGTTTATTTCGGGCTGAAAAACACGTTTTGAAAAGTGAACTGTTACTGACCCATAACTTACATGGGGTTGACCAAACTTGCAGAAACATGTTTATTTCTGCTGAAAAACATGTTTTGACACTTTCAGCACACTGGGGTTAAGACCTGAGTGTGTGGGCTCTTCTGAGCCTTGCAGTTACATAGGGATACAGCTGTCTGAAAAAACGCGTTTATTTCGGGCTCAAAAACACGTTTTGAAAAGTGAGCTGTTACTGACCCATAACTTACATGGGGTTGACCAAACTTGCAGAAACATGTTTATTTCTGCTGAAAAACACGTTTTGACACTTTTAGCACACTGGGGTTAAGACCTGAGTGTGTGGGCTCTTCTGAGCCTTGCAGTTACATAGGGATACAGCTGTCTGAAAAAACGCGTTTATTTCGGGCTGAAAAACACGTTTTGAAAAGTGAGCTGTTACTAACCCATAACTTACATGGGGTTGACCAAACTTGCAGAAACATGTTTATTTCTGCTGAAAAACACGTTTTGACACTTTCAGCACACTGGGGTTAAGACCTGAGTGTGTGGGCTCTTCTGAGCCTTGCAGTTACATAGGGATACAGCTGTCTGAAAAAACGCGTTTATTTCGGGCTGAAAAACACGTTTTGAAAAGTGAGCTGTTACTAACCCATAACTTACATGGGGTTGACCAAACTTGCAGAAACATGTTTATTTCTGCTGAAAAACATGTTTTGACACTTTCAGCACACTGGGGTTAAGACCTGAGTGTGTGGGCTCTTCTGAGTCTTGCAGTTACATAGGGATACAGATGTCAGAAAAAACGCGTTTATTTCGGGCTGAAAAACACGTTTTGAAAAGTGAGCTGTTACTGCCCCATAAGTTACATGGGGTTGACCAAACTTGCAGAAACATGTTTATTTCTGCTGAAAAACATGTTTTGACACTTTCAGCACACTGGGGTTAAGACCTGAGTGTGTGGGCTCTTCTGAGTCTTGCAGTTACATAGGGATACAGCTGTCTGAAAAAACGCGTTTATTTCGGGCTGAAAAACACGTTTTGAAAAGTGAGCTGTTACTGACCCATAACTTACATGGGGTTGACCAAACTTGCAGAAACATGTTTATTTCTGCTGAAAAACATGTTTTGACACTTTCAGCACACTGGGGTTAAGACCTGAGTGTGTGGGCTCTTCTGAGTCTTGCACTTACATAGGGATACAGATGTCAGAAAAAACGCGTTTATTTCGGGCTGAAAAACACGTTTTGAAAAGTGAGCTGTTACTGCCCCATAAGTTACATGGGGTTGACCAAACTTGCAGAAACATGTTTATTTCTGCTGAAAAACATGATTTGACACTTTCAGCACACTGGGGTTAAGACCTGAGTGTGTGGGCTCTTCTGAGCCTTGCAGTTACATAGGGATACAGCTGTCTGAAAAAACGCGTTTATTTCGGGCTGAAAAACACGTTTTGAAAAGTGAGCTGTTACTGACCCATAACTTACATGGGGTTGACCAAACTTGCAGAAACATGTTTATTTCTGCTGAAAAACATGTTTTGACACTTTCAGCACACTGGGGTTAAGACCTGAGTGTGTGGGCTCTTCTGAGCCTTGCAGTTACATAGGGATACAGCTGTCTGAAAAAACGCGTTTATTTCTGGCTCAAAAACACGTTTTGAAAAGTGAGCTGTTACTGCCCCATAAGTTACATGGGGTTGACCAAACTTGCAGAAACATGTTTATTTCTGCTGAAAAACACGTTTTGACACTTTCAGCACACTGGGGTTAAGACCTGAGTGTGTGGGCTCTTCTGAGTCTTGCAGTTACATAGGGATACAGATGTCAGAAAAAACGCGTTTATTTCGGGCTGAAAAACACGTTTTGAAAAGTGAGCTGTTACTGCCCCATAAGTTACATGGGGTTGACCAAACTTGCAGAAACATGTTTATTTCTGCTGAAAAACATGTTTTGACACTTTCAGCACACTGGGGTTAAGACCTGAGTGTGTGGGCTCTTCTGAGCCTTGCAGTTACATAAGGATACAGCTGTCTGAAAAAACGCGTTTATTTCGGGCTGAAAAACACGTTTTGAAAAGTGAGCTGTTACTGACCCATAACTTACATGGGGTTGACCAAACTTGCAGAAACATGTTTATTTCTGCTGAAAAACATGTTTTGACACTTTCAGCACACTGGGGTTAAGACCTGAGTGTGTGGGCTCTTCTGAGCCTTGCAGTTACATAGGGATACAGCTGTCTGAAAAAACGCGTTTATTTCGGGCTCAAAAACACGTTTTGAAAAGTGAGCTGTTACTGACCCATAACTTACATGGGGTTGACCAAACTTGCAGAAACATGTTTATTTCTGCTGAAAAACACGTTTTGACACTTTCAGCACACTGGGGTTAAGACCTGAGTGTGTGGGCTCTTCTGAGCCTTGCAGTTACATAGGGATACAGCTGTCTGAAAAAACGCGTTTATTTCGGGCTGAAAAACACGTTTTGAAAAGTGAGCTGTTACTAACCCATAACTTACATGGGGTTGACCAAACTTGCAGAAACATGTTTATTTCTGCTGAAAAACATGTTTTGACACTTTCAGCACACTGGGGTTAAGACCTGAGTGTGTGGGCTCTTCTGAGCCTTGCAGTTACATAAGGATACAGCTGTCTGAAAAAACGCGTTTATTTCGGGCTGAAAAACACGTTTTGAAAAGTGAGCTGTTACTGACCCATAACTTACATGGGGTTGACCAAACTTGCAGAAACATGTTTATTTCTGCTGAAAAACATGTTTTGACACTTTCAGCACACTGGGGTTAAGACCTGAGTGTGTGGGCTCTTCTGAGCCTTGCAGTTACATAGGGATACAGCTGTCTGAAAAAACGCGTTTATTTCGGGCTGAAAAACACGTTTTGAAAAGTGAGCTGTTACTGACCCATAACTTACATGGGGTTGACCAAACTTGCAGAAACATGTTTATTTCTGCTGAAAAACATGATTTGACACTTTCAGCACACTGGGGTTAAGACCTGAGTGTGTGGGCTCTTCTGAGCCTTGCAGTTACATAGGGATACAGCTGTCTGAAAAAACGCGTTTATTTCGGGCTGAAAAACACGTTTTGAAAAGTGAGCTGTTACTGCCCCATAAGTTACATGGGGTTGACCAAACTTGCAGAAACATGTTTATTTCTGCTGAAAAACACGTTTTGACACTTTCAGCACACTGGGGTTAAGACCTGAGTGTGTGGGCTCTTCTGAGCCTTGCAGTTACATAGGGATACAGCTGTCTGAAAAAACGCGTTTATTTCGGGCTGAAAAACACGTTTTGAAAAGTGAGCTGTTACTAACCCATAACTTACATGGGGTTGACCAAACTTGCAGAAACATGTTTATTTCTGCTGAAAAACATGTTTTGACACTTTCAGCACACTGGGGTTAAGACCTGAGTGTGTGGGCTCTTCTGAGTCTTGCAGTTACATAGGGATACAGATGTCAGAAAAAACGCGTTTATTTCGGGCTGAAAAACACGTTTTGAAAAGTGAGCTGTTACTGCCCCATAAGTTACATGGGGTTGACCAAACTTGCAGAAACATGTTTATTTCTGCTGAAAAACATGTTTTGACACTTTCAGCACACTGGGGTTAAGACCTGAGTGTGTGGGCTCTTCTGAGCCTTGCAGTTACATAAGGATACAGCTGTCTGAAAAAACGCGTTTATTTCGGGCTGAAAAACACGTTTTGAAAAGTGAGCTGTTACTGACCCATAACTTACATGGGGTTGACCAAACTTGCAGAAACATGTTTATTTCTGCTGAAAAACATGTTTTGACACTTTCAGCACACTGGGGTTAAGACCTGAGTGTGTGGGCTCTTCTGAGCCTTGCAGTTACATAGGGATACAGCTGTCTGAAAAAACGCGTTTATTTCGGGCTGAAAAACACGTTTTGAAAAGTGAGCTGTTACTGACCCATAACTTACATGGGGTTGACCAAACTTGCAGAAACATGTTTATTTCTGCTGAAAAACATGTTTTGACACTTTCAGCACACTGGGGTTAAGACCTGAGTGTGTGGGCTCTTCTGAGTCTTGCACTTACATAGGGATACAGATGTCAGAAAAAACGCGTTTATTTCGGGCTGAAAAACACGTTTTGAAAAGTGAGCTGTTACTGCCCCATAAGTTACATGGGGTTGACCAAACTTGCAGAAACATGTTTATTTCTGCTGAAAAACATGATTTGACACTTTCAGCACACTGGGGTTAAGACCTGAGTGTGTGGGCTCTTCTGAGCCTTGCAGTTACATAGGGATACAGCTGTCTGAAAAAACGCGTTTATTTCGGGCTGAAAAACACGTTTTGAAAAGTGAGCTGTTACTGACCCATAACTTACATGGGGTTGACCAAACTTGCAGAAACATGTTTATTTCTGCTGAAAAACATGTTTTGACACTTTCAGCACACTGGGGTTAAGACCTGAGTGTGTGGGCTCTTCTGAGCCTTGCAGTTACATAGGGATACAGCTGTCTGAAAAAACGCGTTTATTTCTGGCTCAAAAACACGTTTTGAAAAGTGAGCTGTTACTGCCCCATAAGTTACATGGGGTTGACCAAACTTGCAGAAACATGTTTATTTCTGCTGAAAAACACGTTTTGACACTTTCAGCACACTGGGGTTAAGACCTGAGTGTGTGGGCTCTTCTGAGCCTTGCAGTTACATAGGGATACAGCTGTCTGAAAAAACGCGTTTATTTCGGGCTGAAAAACACGTTTTGAAAAGTGAGCTGTTACTGACCCATAACTTACATGGGGTTGACCAAACTTGCAGAAACATGTTTATTTCTGCTGAAAAACATGTTTTGACACTTTCAGCACACTGGGGTTAAGACCTGAGTGTGTGGGCTCTTCTGAGCCTTGCAGTTACATAGGGATACAGCTGTCTGAAAAAACGCGTTTATTTCGGGCTCAAAAACACGTTTTGAAAAGTGAGCTGTTACTGACCCATAACTTACATGGGGTTGACCAAACTTGCAGAAACATGTTTATTTCTGCTGAAAAACACGTTTTGACACTTTCAGCACACTGGGGTTAAGACCTGAGTGTGTGGGCTCTTCTGAGCCTTGCAGTTACATAGGGATACAGCTGTCTGAAAAAACGCGTTTATTTCGGGCTGAAAAACACGTTTTGAAAAGTGAGCTGTTACTAACCCATAACTTACATGGGGTTGACCAAACTTGCAGAAACATGTTTATTTCTGCTGAAAAACACGTTTTGACACTTTCAGCACACTGGGGTTAAGACCTGAGTGTGTGGGCTCTTCTGAGCCTTGCAGTTACATAGGGATACAGCTGTCTGAAAAAACGCGTTTATTTCGGGCTGAAAAACACGTTTTGAAAAGTGAGCTGTTACTAACCCATAACTTACATGGGGTTGACCAAACTTGCAGAAACATGTTTTTTTCTGCTGAAAAACATGTTTTGACACTTTCAGCACACTGGGGTTAAGACCTGAGTGTGTGGGCTCTTCTGAGTCTTGCAGTTACATAGGGATACAGATGTCAGAAAAAACGCGTTTATTTCGGGCTGAAAAACACGTTTTGAAAAGTGAGCTGTTACTGCCCCATAAGTTACATGGGGTTGACCAAACTTGCAGAAACATGTTTATTTCTGCTGAAAAACATGTTTTGACACTTTCAGCACACTGGGGTTAAGACCTGAGTGTGTGGGCTCTTCTGAGCCTTGCAGTTACATAAGGATACAGCTGTCTGAAAAAACGCGTTTATTTCGGGCTGAAAAACACGTTTTGAAAAGTGAGCTGTTACTGACCCATAACTTACATGGGGTTGACCAAACTTGCAGAAACATGTTTATTTCTGCTGAAAAACATGTTTTGACACTTTCAGCACACTGGGGTTAAGACCTGAGTGTGTGGGCTCTTCTGAGCCTTGCAGTTACATAGGGATACAGCTGTCTGAAAAAACGCGTTTATTTCGGGCTGAAAAACACGTTTTGAAAAGTGAGCTGTTACTGACCCATAACTTACATGGGGTTGACCAAACTTGCAGAAACATGTTTATTTCTGCTGAAAAACATGTTTTGACACTTTCAGCACACTGGGGTTAAGACCTGAGTGTGTGGGCTCTTCTGAGTCTTGCACTTACATAGGGATACAGATGTCAGAAAAAACGCGTTTATTTCGGGCTGAAAAACACGTTTTGAAAAGTGAGCTGTTACTGCCCCATAAGTTACATGGGGTTGACCAAACTTGCAGAAACATGTTTATTTCTGCTGAAAAACATGATTTGACACTTTCAGCACACTGGGGTTAAGACCTGAGTGTGTGGGCTCTTCTGAGCCTTGCAGTTACATAGGGATACAGCTGTCTGAAAAAACGCGTTTATTTCGGGCTGAAAAACACGTTTTGAAAAGTGAGCTGTTACTGACCCATAACTTACATGGGGTTGACCAAACTTGCAGAAACATGTTTATTTCTGCTGAAAAACATGTTTTGACACTTTCAGCACACTGGGGTTAAGACCTGAGTGTGTGGGCTCTTCTGAGCCTTGCAGTTACATAGGGATACAGCTGTCTGAAAAAACGCGTTTATTTCTGGCTCAAAAACACGTTTTGAAAAGTGAGCTGTTACTGCCCCATAAGTTACATGGGGTTGACCAAACTTGCAGAAACATGTTTATTTCTGCTGAAAAACACGTTTTGACACTTTCAGCACACTGGCGTTAAGACCTGAGTGTGTGGGCTCTTCTGAGCCTTGCAGTTACATAGGGATACAGCTGTCTGAAAAAACGCGTTTATTTCGGGCTGAAAAACACGTTTTGAAAAGTGAACTGTTACTGACCCATAACTTACATGGGGTTGACCAAACTTGCAGAAACATGTTTATTTCTGCTGAAAAACATGTTTTGACACTTTCAGCACACTGGGGTTAAGACCTGAGTGTGTGGGCTCTTCTGAGCCTTGCAGTTACATAGGGATACAGCTGTCTGAAAAAACGCGTTTATTTCGGGCTCAAAAACACGTTTTGAAAAGTGAGCTGTTACTGACCCATAACTTACATGGGGTTGACCAAACTTGCAGAAACATGTTTATTTCTGCTGAAAAACACGTTTTGACACTTTTAGCACACTGGGGTTAAGACCTGAGTGTGTGGGCTCTTCTGAGCCTTGCAGTTACATAGGGATACAGCTGTCTGAAAAAACGCGTTTATTTCGGGCTGAAAAACACGTTTTGAAAAGTGAGCTGTTACTAACCCATAACTTACATGGGGTTGACCAAACTTGCAGAAACATGTTTATTTCTGCTGAAAAACACGTTTTGACACTTTCAGCACACTGGGGTTAAGACCTGAGTGTGTGGGCTCTTCTGAGCCTTGCAGTTACATAGGGATACAGCTGTCTGAAAAAACGCGTTTATTTCGGGCTGAAAAACACGTTTTGAAAAGTGAGCTGTTACTAACCCATAACTTACATGGGGTTGACCAAACTTGCAGAAACATGTTTATTTCTGCTGAAAAACATGTTTTGACACTTTCAGCACACTGGGGTTAAGACCTGAGTGTGTGGGCTCTTCTGAGTCTTGCAGTTACATAGGGATACAGATGTCAGAAAAAACGCGTTTATTTCGGGCTGAAAAACACGTTTTGAAAAGTGAGCTGTTACTGCCCCATAAGTTACATGGGGTTGACCAAACTTGCAGAAACATGTTTATTTCTGCTGAAAAACATGTTTTGACACTTTCAGCACACTGGGGTTAAGACCTGAGTGTGTGGGCTCTTCTGAGTCTTGCAGTTACATAGGGATACAGCTGTCTGAAAAAACGCGTTTATTTCGGGCTGAAAAACACGTTTTGAAAAGTGAGCTGTTACTGACCCATAACTTACATGGGGTTGACCAAACTTGCAGAAACATGTTTATTTCTGCTGAAAAACATGTTTTGACACTTTCAGCACACTGGGGTTAAGACCTGAGTGTGTGGGCTCTTCTGAGTCTTGCACTTACATAGGGATACAGATGTCAGAAAAAACGCGTTTATTTCGGGCTGAAAAACACGTTTTGAAAAGTGAGCTGTTACTGCCCCATAAGTTACATGGGGTTGACCAAACTTGCAGAAACATGTTTATTTCTGCTGAAAAACATGATTTGACACTTTCAGCACACTGGGGTTAAGACCTGAGTGTGTGGGCTCTTCTGAGCCTTGCAGTTACATAGGGATACAGCTGTCTGAAAAAACGCGTTTATTTCGGGCTGAAAAACACGTTTTGAAAAGTGAGCTGTTACTGACCCATAACTTACATGGGGTTGACCAAACTTGCAGAAACATGTTTATTTCTGCTGAAAAACATGTTTTGACACTTTCAGCACACTGGGGTTAAGACCTGAGTGTGTGGGCTCTTCTGAGCCTTGCAGTTACATAGGGATACAGCTGTCTGAAAAAACGCGTTTATTTCTGGCTCAAAAACACGTTTTGAAAAGTGAGCTGTTACTGCCCCATAAGTTACATGGGGTTGACCAAACTTGCAGAAACATGTTTATTTCTGCTGAAAAACACGTTTTGACACTTTCAGCACACTGGGGTTAAGACCTGAGTGTGTGGGCTCTTCTGAGCCTTGCAGTTACATAGGGATACAGCTGTCTGAAAAAACGCGTTTATTTCGGGCTGAAAAACACGTTTTGAAAAGTGAGCTGTTACTGACCCATAACTTACATGGGGTTGACCAAACTTGCAGAAACATGTTTATTTCTGCTGAAAAACATGTTTTGACACTTTCAGCACACTGGGGTTAAGACCTGAGTGTGTGGGCTCTTCTGAGCCTTGCAGTTACATAGGGATACAGCTGTCTGAAAAAACGCGTTTATTTCGGGCTCAAAAACACGTTTTGAAAAGTGAGCTGTTACTGACCCATAACTTACATGGGGTTGACCAAACTTGCAGAAACATGTTTATTTCTGCTGAAAAACAGGTTTTGACACTTTTAGCACACTGGGGTTAAGACCTGAGTGTGTGGGCTCTTCTGAGCCTTGCAGTTACATAGGGATACAGCTGTCTGAAAAAACGCGTTTATTTCGGGCTGAAAAACACGTTTTGAAAAGTGAGCTGTTACTAACCCATAACTTACATGGGGTTGACCAAACTTGCAGAAACATGTTTATTTCTGCTGAAAAACACGTTTTGACACTTTCAGCACACTGGGGTTAAGACCTGAGTGTGTGGGCTCTTCTGAGCCTTGCAGTTACATAGGGATACAGCTGTCTGAAAAAACGCGTTTATTTCGGGCTGAAAAACACGTTTTGAAAAGTGAGCTGTTACTAACCCATAACTTACATGGGGTTGACCAAACTTGCAGAAACATGTTTATTTCTGCTGAAAAACATGTTTTGACACTTTCAGCACACTGGGGTTAAGACCTGAGTGTGTGGGCTCTTCTGAGTCTTGCAGTTACATAGGGATACAGATGTCAGAAAAAACGCGTTTATTTCGGGCTGAAAAACACGTTTTGAAAAGTGAGCTGTTACTGCCCCATAAGTTACATGGGGTTGACCAAACTTGCAGAAACATGTTTATTTCTGCTGAAAAACATGTTTTTGACACTTTCAGCACACTGGGGTTAAGACCTGAGTGTGTGGGCTCTTCTGAGCCTTGCAGTTACATAAGGATACAGCTGTCTGAAAAAACGCGTTTATTTCGGGCTGAAAAACACGTTTTGAAAAGTGAGCTGTTACTGACCCATAACTTACATGGGGTTGGACCAAACTTGCAGAAACATGTTTATTTCTGCTGAAAAACATGTTTTGACACTTTCAGCACACTGGGGTTAAGACCTGAGTGTGTGGGCTCTTCTGAGCCTTGCAGTTACATAGGATACAGCTGTCTGAAAAAACGCGTTTATTTCGGGCTGAAAAACACGTTTTGAAAAGTGAGCTGTTACTGACCCATAACTTACATGGGGTTGACCAAACTTGCAGAAACATGTTTATTTCTGCTGAAAAACATGTTTTGACACTTTCAGCACACTGGGGTTAAGACCTGAGTGTGTGGGCTCTTCTGAGTCTTGCACTTACATAGGGATACAGATGTCAGAAAAAACGCGTTTATTTCGGGCTGAAAAACACGTTTTGAAAAGTGAGCTGTTACTGCCCCATAAGTTACATGGGGTTGACCAAACTTGCAGAAACATGTTTATTTCTGCTGAAAAACATGATTTGACACTTTCAGCACACTGGGGTTAAGACCTGAGTGTGTGGGCTCTTCTGAGCCTTGCAGTTACATAGGGATACAGCTGTCTGAAAAAACGCGTTTATTTCGGGCTGAAAAACACGTTTTTGAAAAGTGAGCTGTTACTGACCCATAACTTACATGGGGTTGACCAAACTTGCAGAAACATGTTTATTTCTGCTGAAAAACATGTTTTGACACTTTCAGCACACTGGGGTTAAGACCTGAGTGTGTGGGCTCTTCTGAGCCTTGCAGTTACATAGGGATACAGCTGTCTGAAAAAACGCGTTTATTTCTGGCTCAAAAACACGTTTTGAAAAGTGAGCTGTTACTGCCCCATAAGTTACATGGGGTTGACCAAACTTGCAGAAACATGTTTATTTCTGCTGAAAAACACGTTTTGACACTTTCAGCACACTGGGGTTAAGACCTGAGTGTGTGGGCTCTTCTGAGCCTTGCAGTTACATAGGGATACAGCTGTCTGAAAAAACGCGTTTTATTTCGGGCTGAAAAACACGTTTTGAAAAGTGAGCTGTTACTGACCCATAACTTACATGGGGTTGACCAAACTTGCAGAAACATGTTTATTTCTGCTGAAAAACATGTTTTGACACTTTCAGCACACTGGGGTTAAGACCTGAGTGTGTGGGCTCTTCTGAGCCTTGCAGTTACATAGGGATACAGCTGTCTGAAAAAACGCGTTTATTTCGGGCTCAAAAAACACGTTTTGAAAAGTGAGCTGTTACTGACCCATAACTTACATGGGGTTGACCAAACTTGCAGAAACATGTTTATTTCTGCTGAAAACACGTTTTGACACTTTCAGCACACTGGGGTTAAGACCTGAGTGTGTGGGCTCTTCTGAGCCTTGCAGTTACATAAGGATACAGCTGTCTGAAAAAACGCGTTTATTTCGGGCTGAAAAACACGTTTTGAAAAGTGAGCTGTTACTGACCCATAACTTACATGGGGTTGACCAAACTTGCAAAAACATGTTTATTTCTGCTGAAAAACATGTTTTGACACTTTCAGCACACTGGGGTTAAGACCTGAGTGTGGGGCTCTTCTGAGCCTTGCAGTTACATAGGGATACAGCTGTCTGAAAAAACGCGTTTATTTCGGGCTGAAAAACACGTTTTGAAAAGTGAGCTGTTACTGACCCATAACTTACATGGGGTTGACCAAACTTGCAGAAACATGTTTATTTCTGCTGAAAACATGTTTTGACACTTTCAGCACACTGGGGTTAAGACCTGAGTGTGTGGGCTCTTCTGAGTCTTGCACTTACATAGGGATACAGATGTCAGAAAAAACGCGTTTATTTCGGGCTGAAAAACACGTTTTGAAAAGTGAGCTGTTACTGCCCCATAAGTTACATGGGGTTGACCAAACTTGCAGAAACATGTTTATTTCTGCTGAAAAACATGATTTGACACTTTCAGCACACTGGGGTTAAGACCTGAGTGTGTGGGGCTCTTCTGAGCCTTGCAGTTACATAGGGATACAGCTGTCTGAAAAAACGCGTTTATTTCGGGCTGAAAAACACGTTTTGAAAAGTGAGCTGTTACTGACCCATAACTTACATGGGGTTGACCAAACTTGCAGAAACATGTTTATTTCTGCTGAAAAAACATGTTTTGACACTTTCAGCACACTGGGGTTAAGACCTGAGTGTGTGGGCTCTTCTGAGCCTTGCAGTTACATAGGGATACAGCTGTCTGAAAAAACGCGTTTATTTCTGGCTCAAAAACACGTTTTGAAAAGTGAGCTGTTACTGACCCATAACTTACATGGGGTTGACCAAACTTGCAGAAACATGTTTATTTCTGCTGAAAAACATGATTTGACACTTTCAGCACACTGGGGTTAAGACCTGAGTGTGTGGGCTCTTCTGAGCCTTGCAGTTACATAGGGATACAGCTGTCTGAAAAAACGCGTTTATTTCGGGCTGAAAAACACGTTTTGAAAAGTGAGCTGTTACTGACCCATAACTTACATGGGGTTGACCAAACTTGCAGAAACATGTTTATTTCTGCTGAAAAACATGTTTTGACACTGTCAGCACACTGGGGTTAAGACCTGAGTGTGTGGGCTCTTCTGAGCCTTGCAGTTACATAGGGATACAGCTGTCAGAAAAAACGCGTTTATTTCGGGCTGAAAAACACGTTTTGAAAAGTGAGCTGTTACTGCCCCATAAGTTACATGGGGTTGACCAAACTTGCAGAAACATGTTTATTTCTGCTGAAAAACATGTTTTGACACTTTCAGCACACTGGGGTTAAGACCTGAGTGTGTGGGCTCTTCTGAGTCTTTGCACTTACATAGGGATACAGATGTCAGAAAAAACGCGTTTATTTCGGGCTGAAAAACACGTTTTGAAAAGTGAGCTGTTACTGACCCATAACTTACATGGGGTTGACCAAACTTGCAGAAACGTTTATTTCTGCTGAAAAACATGTTTTGACACTTTCAGCACACTGGGGTTAAGACCTGAGTGTGTGGGCTCTTCTGAGCCTTGCAGTTACATAGGGATACAGCTGTCTGAAAAAACGCGTTTATTCGGGCTCAAAAACACGTTTTGAAAAGTGAGCTGTTACTGACCCATAACTTACATGGGGTTGACCAAACTTGCAGAAACATGTTTATTTCTGCTGAAAAACATCATTTGACACTTTCAGCACACTGGGGTTAAGACCTGAGTGTGTGGGCTCTTCTGAGCCTTGCAGTTACATAGGGATACAGCTGTCTGAAAAAACGCGTTTATTTCGGGCTGAAAAACACGTTTTGAAAAGTGAGCTGTTACTGACCCATAACTTACATGGGGTTGACCAAACTTGCAGAAACATGTTTATTTCTGCTGAAAAACATGTTTTGACACTTTCAGCACACTGGGGTTAAGACCTGAGTGTGTGGGCTCTTCTGAGTCTTGCACTTACATAGGGATACAGATGTCAGAAAAAACGCGTTTATTTCGGGCTGAAAAACACGTTTTGAAAAGTGAGCTGTTACTGCCCCATAAGTCACATGGGGTTGACCAAACTTGCAGAAACATGTTTATTTCTGCTGAAAAACATGATTTGACACTTTCAGCACACTGGGGTTAAGACCTGAGTGTGTGGGCTCTTCTGAGCCTTGCAGTTACATAGGGATACAGCTGTCTGAAAAAACGCGTTTATTTCGGGCTGAAAAACACGTTTTGAAAAGTGAGCTGTTACTGACCCATAACTTACATGGGGTTGACCAAACTTGCAGAAACATGTTTATTTCTGCTGAAAAACATGTTTTGACACTTTCAGCACACTGGGGTTAAGACCTGAGTGTGTGGGCTCTTCTGAGCCTTGCAGTTACATAGGGATACAGCTGTCTGAAAAAACGCGTTTATTTCTGGCTCAAAAACACGTTTTGAAAAGTGAGCTGTTACTGACCCATAACTTAGATGGGGTTGACCAAACTTGCAGAAACATGTTTATTTCTGCTGAAAAACATGATTTGACACTTTCAGCACACTGGGGTTAAGACCTGAGTGTGTGGGCTCTTCTGAGCCTTGCAGTTACATAGGGATACAGCTGTCTGAAAAAACGAGTTTATTTCGGGCTGAAAAACACGTTTTGAAAAGTGAGCTGTTACTGACCCATAACTTACATGGGGTTGACCAAACTTGCAGAAACATGTTTATTTCTGCTGAAAAACATGTTTTGACACTGTCAGCACACTGGGGTTAAGACCTGAGTGTGTGGGCTCTTCTGAGCCTTGCAGTTACATAGGGATACAGCTGTCAGAAAAAACGCGTTTATTTCGGGCTGAAAAACACGTTTTGAAAAGTGAGCTGTTACTGCCCCATAAGTTACATGGGGTTGACCAAACTTGCAGAAACATGTTTATTTCTGCTGAAAAACATGTTTTGACACTGTCAGCACACTGGGGTTAAGACCTGAGTGTGTGGGCTCTTCTGAGCCTTGCAGTTACATAGGGATACAGCTTTCTGAAAAAACGCGTTTATTTCGGGCTGAAAAACACGTTTTGAAAAGTGAGCTGTTACTGCCCCATAAGTTACATGGGGTTGACCAAAC
The DNA here is from genome assembly GCF_040954835.1 of Lepisosteus oculatus. Taxonomy (NCBI): domain Eukaryota; kingdom Metazoa; phylum Chordata; class Actinopteri; order Semionotiformes; family Lepisosteidae; genus Lepisosteus; species Lepisosteus oculatus. Next base: position 76,721 of record NW_027167972.1, read on the forward strand.
TTGCAGAAACATGTTTATTTCTGCTGAAAAACATGTTTTGACACTTTCAGCACACTGGGGTTCAGACCTGAGTGTGTGGGCTCTTCTGAGTCTTGCACTTACATAGGGATACAGATGTCAGAAAAAACGCGTTTATTTCGGGCTGAAAAACACGTTTTGAAAAGTGAGCTGTTACTGCCCCATAAGTTACATGGGGTTGACCAAACTTGCAGAAACATGTTTATTTCTGCTGAAAAACATGTTTTGACACTTTCAGCACACTGGGGTTAAGACCTGAGTGTGTGGGCTCTTCTGAGTCTTGCAGTTACATAGGGATACAGATGTCAGAAAAAACGCGTTTATTTCGGGCTGAAAAACACGTTTTGAAAAGTGAGCTGTTACTGACCCATAACTTACATGGGGTTGACCAAACTTGCAGAAACGTTTATTTCTGCTGAAAAACATGTTTTGACACTTTCAGCACACTGGGGTTAAGACCTGAGTGTGTGGGCTCTTCTGAGCCTTGCAGTTACATAGGGATACAGCTGTCTGAAAAAACGCGTTTATTTCGGGCTCAAAAACACGTTTTGAAAAGTGAGCTGTTACTGACCCATAACTTACATGGGGTTGACCAAACTTGCAGAAACATGTTTATTTCTGCTGAAAAACATGATTTGACACTTTCAGCACACTGGGGTTAAGACCTGAGTGTGTGGGCTCTTCTGAGCCTTGCAGTTACATAGGGATACAGCTGTCTGAAAAAACGCGTTTATTTCGGGCTGAAAAACACGTTTTGAAAAGTGAGCTGTTACTGACCCATAACTTACATGGGGTTGACCAAACTTGCAGAAACATGTTTATTTCTGCTGAAAAACATGTTTTGACACTTTCAGCACACTGGGGTTAAGACCTGAGTGTTTGGGCTCTTCTGAGCCTTGCAGTTACATAGGGATACAGCTGTCTGAAAAAACGCGTTTATTTCGGGCTGAAAAACACGTTTTGAAAAGTGAGCTGTTACTGCCCCATAAGTTACATGGGGTTGACCAAACTTGCAGAAACATGTTTATTTCTGCTGAAAAACATGATTTGACACTTTCAGCACACTGGGGTTAAGACCTGAGTGTGTGGGCTCTTCTGAGCCTTGCAGTTACATAGGGATACAGCTGTCTGAAAAAACGCGTTTATTTCGGGCTGAAAAACACGTTTTGAAAAGTGAGCTGTTACTGACCCATAACTTACATGGGGTTGACCAAACTTGCAGAAACATGTTTATTTCTGCTGAAAAACATGTTTTGACACTTTCAGCACACTGGGGTTAAGACCTGAGTGTGTGGGCTCTTCTGAGCCTTGCAGTTACATAGGGATACAGCTGTCTGAAAAAACGCGTTTATTTCGGGCTGAAAAACACGTTTTGAAAAGTGAGCTGTTACTGACCCATAACTTACATGGGGTTGACCAAACTTGCAGAAACATGTTTATTTCTGCTGAAAAACATGTTTTGACACTGTCAGCACACTGGGGTTAAGACCTGAGTGTGTGGGCTCTTCTGAGCCTTGCAGTTACATAGGGATACAGCTGTCAGAAAAAACGCGTTTATTTCGGGCTGAAAAACACGTTTTGAAAAGTGAGCTGTTACTGCCCCATAAGTTACATGGGGTTGACCAAACTTGCAGAAACATGTTTATTTCTGCTGAAAAACATGTTTTGACACTGTCAGCACACTGGGGTTAAGACCTGAGTGTGTGGGCTCTTCTGAGCCTTGCAGTTACATAGGGATACAGCTTTCTGAAAAAACGCGTTTATTTCTGGCTCAAAAACACGTTTTGAAAAGTGAGCTGTTACTGACCCATAACTTACATGGGGTTGACCAAACTTGCAGAAACGTTTATTTCTGCTGAAAAACATGTTTTGACACTTTCAGCACACTGGGGTTAAGACCTGAGTGTGTGGGCTCTTCTGAGCCTTGCAGTTACATAGGGATACAGCTGTCTGAAAAAACGCGTTTATTTCGGGCTCAAAAACACGTTTTGAAAAGTGAGCTGTTACTGACCCATAACTTACATGGGGTTGACCAAACTTGCAGAAACATGTTTATTTCTGCTGAAAAACATGATTTGACACTTTCAGCACACTGGGGTTAAGACCTGAGTGTGTGGGCTCTTCTGAGCCTTGCAGTTACATAGGGATACAGCTGTCTGAAAAAACGCGTTTATTTCGGGCTGAAAAACACGTTTTGAAAAGTGAGCTGTTACTGACCCATAACTTACATGGGGTTGACCAAACTTGCAGAAACATGTTTATTTCTGCTGAAAAACATGTTTTGACACTTTCAGCACACTGGGGTTAAGACCTGAGTGTGTGGGCTCTTCTGAGTCTTGCACTTACATAGGGATACAGATGTCAGAAAAAACGCGTTTATTTCGGGCTGAAAAACACGTTTTGAAAAGTGAGCTGTTACTGCCCCATAAGTTACATGGGGTTGACCAAACTTGCAGAAACATGTTTATTTCTGCTGAAAAACATGATTTGACACTTTCAGCACACTGGGGTTAAGACCTGAGTGTGTGGGCTCTTCTGAGCCTTGCAGTTACATAGGGATACAGCTGTCTGAAAAAACGCGTTTATTTCGGGCTGAAAAACACGTTTTGAAAAGTGAGCTGTTACTGACCCATAACTTACATGGGGTTGACCAAACTTGCAGAAACATGTTTATTTCTGCTGAAAAACATGTTTTGACACTTTCAGCACACTGGGGTTAAGACCTGAGTGTGTGGGCTCTTCTGAGCCTTGCAGTTACATAGGGATACAGCTGTCTGAAAAAACGCGTTTATTTCGGGCTGAAAAACACGTTTTGAAAAGTGAGCTGTTACTGACCCATAACTTACATGGGGTTGACCAAACTTGCAGAAACATGTTTATTTCTGCTGAAAAACATGTTTTGACACTGTCAGCACACTGGGGTTAAGACCTGAGTGTGTGGGCTCTTCTGAGCCTTGCAGTTACATAGGGATACAGCTGTCAGAAAAAACGCGTTTATTTCGGGCTGAAAAACACGTTTTGAAAAGTGAGCTGTTACTGCCCCATAAGTTACATGGGGTTGACCAAACTTGCAGAAACATGTTTATTTCTGCTGAAAAACATGTTTTGACACTGTCAGCACACTGGGGTTAAGACCTGAGTGTGTGGGCTCTTCTGAGCCTTGCAGTTACATAGGGATACAGCTTTCTGAAAAAACGCGTTTATTTCGGGCTGAAAAACACGTTTTGAAAAGTGAGCTGTTACTGCCCCATAAGTTACATGGGGTTGACCAAACTTGCAGAAACATGTTTATTTCTGCTGAAAAACACGTTTTGACACTTTCAGCACACTGGGGTTAAGACCTGAGTGTGTGGGCTCTTCTGAGCCTTGCAGTTACATAGGGATACAGCTGTCTGAAAAAACGCGTTTATTTCGGGCTGAAAAACACGTTTTGAAAAGTGAGCTGTTACTGACCCATAACTTACATGGGGTTGACCAAACTTGCAGAAACATGTTTATTTCTGCTGAAAAACATGTTTTGACACTTTCAGCACACTGGGGTTAAGACCTGAGTGTGTGGGCTCTTCTGAGTCTTGCAGTTACATAGGGATACAGATGTCAGAAAAAACGCGTTTATTTCGGGCTGAAAAACACGTTTTGAAAAGTGAGCTGTTACTGCCCCATAAGTTACATGGGGTTGACCAAACTTGCAGAAACATGTTTATTTCTGCTGAAAAACACGTTTTGACACTTTCAGCACACTGGGGTTAAGACCTGAGTGTGTGGGCTCTTCTGAGCCTTGCAGTTACATAGGGATACAGCTGTCTGAAAAAACGCGTTTATTTCGGGCTGAAAAACACGTTTTGAAAAGTGAGCTGTTACTGCCCCATAAGTTACATGGGGTTGACCAAACTTGCAGAAACATGTTTATTTCTGCTGAAAAACACGTTTTGACACTTTCAGCACACTGGGGTTAAGACCTGAGTGTGTGGGCTCTTCTGAGCCTTGCAGTTACATAGGGATACAGCTGTCTGAATAAACGCGTTTATTTCGGGCTGAAAAACACGTTTTGAAAAGTGAGCTGTTACTAACCCATAACTTACATGGGGTTGACCAAACTTGCAGAAACATGTTTATTTCTGCTGAAAAACATGTTTTGACACTTTCAGCACACTGGGGTTAAGACCTGAGTGTGTGGGCTCTTCTGAGTCTTGCAGTTACATAGGGATACAGATGTCAGAAAAAACGCGTTTATTTCGGGCTGAAAAACACGTTTTGAAAAGTGAGCTGTTACTGCCCCATAAGTTACATGGGGTTGACCAAACTTGCAGAAACATGTTTATTTCTGCTGAAAAACATGTTTTGACACTTTCAGCACACTGGGGTTAAGACCTGAGTGTGTGGGCTCTTCTGAGCCTTGCAGTTACATAGGGATACAGCTGTCTGAAAAAACGCGTTTATTTCGGGCTGAAAAACACGTTTTGAAAAGTGAGCTGTTACTGACCCATAACTTACATGGGGTTGACCAAACTTGCAGAAACGTTTATTTCTGCTGAAAAACATGTTTTGACACTTTCAGCACACTGGGGTTAAGACCTGAGTGTGTGGGCTCTTCTGAGCCTTGCAGTTACATAGGGATACAGCTGTCTGAAAAAACGCGTTTATTTCGGGCTCAAAAACACGTTTTGAAAAGTGAGCTGTTACTGACCCATAACTTACATGGGGTTGACCAAACTTGCAGAAACATGTTTATTTCTGCTGAAAAACATGATTTGACACTTTCAGCACACTGGGGTTAAGACCTGAGTGTGTGGGCTCTTCTGAGCCTTGCAGTTACATAGGGATACAGCTGTCTGAAAAATCGCGTTTATTTCGGGCTGAAAAACACGTTTTGAAAAGTGAGCTGTTACTGACCCATAACTTACATGGGGTTGACCAAACTTGCAGAAACATGTTTATTTCTGCTGAAAAACATGTTTTGACACTTTCAGCACACTGGGGTTAAGACCTGAGTGTGTGGGCTCTTCTGAGTCTTGCACTTACATAGGGATACAGATGTCAGAAAAAACGCGTTTATTTCGGGCTGAAAAACACGTTTTGAAAAGTGAGCTGTTACTGCCCCATAAGTTACATGGGGTTGACCAAACTTGCAGAAACATGTTTATTTCTGCTGAAAAACATGATTTGACACTTTCAGCACACTGGGGTTAAGACCTGAGTGTGTGGGCTCTTCTGAGCCTTGCAGTTACATAGGGATACAGCTGTCTGAAAAAACGCGTTTATTTCGGGCTGAAAAACACGTTTTGAAAAGTGAGCTGTTACTGACCCATAACTTACATGGGGTTGACCAAACTTGCAGAAACATGTTTATTTCTGCTGAAAAACATGTTTTGACACTTTCAGCACACTGGGGTTAAGACCTGAGTGTGTGGGCTCTTCTGAGCCTTGCAGTTACATAGGGATACAGCTGTCTGAAAAAACGCGTTTATTTCTGGCTCAAAAACACGTTTTGAAAAGTGAGCTGTTACTGACCCATAACTTACATGGGGTTGACCAAACTTGCAGAAACATGTTTATTTCTGCTGAAAAACATGTTTTGACACTTTCAGCACACTGGGGTTAAGACCTGAGTGTGTGGGCTCTTCTGAGTCTTGCAGTTACATAGGGATACAGATGTCAGAAAAAACGCGTTTATTTCGGGCTGAAAAACACGTTTTGAAAAGTGAGCTGTTACTGCCCCATAAGTTACATGGGGTTGACCAAACTTGCAGAAACATGTTTATTTCTGCTGAAAAACATGTTTTGACACTTTCAGCACACTGGGGTTAAGACCTGAGTGTGTGGGCTCTTCTGAGCCTTGCAGTTACATAGGGATACAGCTGTCTGAAAAAACGCGTTTATTTCGGGCTGAAAAACACGTTTTGAAAAGTGAGCTGTTACTGACCCATAACTTACATGGGGTTGACCAAACTTGCAGAAACGTTTATTTCTGCTGAAAAACATGTTTTGACACTTTCAGCACACTGGGGTTAAGACCTGAGTGTGTGGGCTCTTCTGAGCCTTGCAGTTACATAGGGATACAGCTGTCTGAAAAAACGCGTTTATTTCGGGCTCAAAAACA
>NW_027167973.1:0-82654 GCF_040954835.1 Lepisosteus oculatus
GTAACAGTACACTCTGCAAAACGCGTTTTTTCAGACAACTGAATCCCCATGTAGCAGCAAGGCTCAGAAGAGCCCACACACTCAGATCTTAACCCCAGTGTGCTGAAAGTGTCAAAACATGTTTTTCAACAGAAATAAACATGTTTCTGCAAGTTTGGTCAACCCCATGTAAGTTATGGGGCAGTAACAGTACACTTTTCAAAACGTGTTTTTCAGCCCGAAATAAACGCGTTTTTTCAGACAACTGAATACCCATGTAGCAGCAAGGCTCAGAAGAGCCCACACACTCAGATCTTAACCCCAGTGTGCAGAAAGGGTCAAAACGTGTTTTTCAGCAGAAATAAACATGTTTCTGCAGGTTTGGTCAACCCCATGTAAGTTATGGGGCAGTAACAGTACACTTTTCAAAACGTGTTTTTCAGCCCGAAATAAACGCGTTTTTTCAGACAACTGAATACCCATGTAGCAGCAAGGCTCAGAAGAGCCCACACACTCAGATCTTAACCCCAGTGTGCAGAAAGGGTCAAAACGTGTTTTTCAGCAGAAATAAACATGTTTCTGCAAGTTTGGTCAACCCCATGTAAGTTATGGGGCAGTAAACAGTACACTCTGCAAAACGTGTTTTTCAGCCCGAAATAAACGCGTTTTTTCAGACAACTGAATCCCCATGTAGCAGCAAGGCTCAGAAGAGCCCACACACTCAGATCTTAACCCCAGTGTGCTGAAAGTGTCAAAAACATGTTTTTCAGCAGAAATAAACATGTTTCTGCAAGTTTGGTCAACCCCATGTAAGTTATGGGGCAGTAACAGTACACTTTTCAAAACGTGTTTTTCAGCCCGAAATAAACGCGTTTTTTCAGACAACTGAATACCCATGTAGCAGCAAGGCCCAGAAGAGCCCACACACTCAGATCTTAACCCCAGTGTGCAGAAAGGGTCAAAACGTGTTTTTCAGCAGAAATAAACATGTTTCTGCAAGTTTGGTCAACCCCATGTAAGTTATGGGACAGTAACAGTACACTCTGCAAAACGTGTTTTTCAGCCCGAAATAAACGCGTTTTTTCAGACAACTGAATCCCCATGTAGCAGCAAGGCTCAGAAGAGCCAACACACTCAGATCTTAACCCCAGTGTGCTGAAAGTGTCAAAACATGTTTTTCAGCAGAAATAAAGATGTTTCTGCAAGTTTGGTCAAACCCATGTAAGTTATGGGGCAGTAAAGTACACTTTTCAAAACGTGTTTTTCAGCCCGAAATAAACGCGTTTTTTCAGACAACTGAATCCCCCATGTAGCAGCAAGTCTCAGAAGAGCCCACACACTCAGCTCTTAACCCCAGTGTGCAGAAAGGGTCAAAACATGTTTTTCAGCAGAAATAAACATGTATCTGCAAGTTTGGTCAACCCCATGTAAGTTATGGGGCAGTAACAGTACACTCTGCAAAACGTGTTTTTCAGCCCGAAATAAACGCGTTTTTTCAGACAACTGAATCCCCATGTAGCAGCAAGTCTCAGAAGAGCCCACACACTCAGATCTTAACCCCAGTGTGCAGAAAGGGTCAAAACGTGTTTTTCAGCAGAAATAAACATGTTTCTGCAAGTTTGGTCAACCCCAAGTAAGTTATGGGGCAGTAACAGTACACTCTGCAAAACGTGTTTTTCAGCCCGAAATAAACGCGTTTTTTCAGACAACTGAATACCCATGTAGCAGCAAGGCTCAGAAGAGCCCACACACTCAGATCTTAACCCCAGTGTGCAGAAAGGGTCAAAACGTGTTTTTCAGCAGAAATAAACATGTTTCTGCAAGTTTGGTCAACCCCATGTAAGTTATGGGGCAGTAACAGTACACTCTGCAAAACGTGTTTTTCAGCCCAAAATAAACGCGTTTTTTCAGACAACTGAATCCCCATGTAGCAGCAAGGCTCAGAAGAGCCCACACACTCAGATCTTAACCCCAGTGTGCTGAAAGTGTCAAAACATGTTTTTCAGCAGAAATAAACATGTTTCTGCAGGTTTGGTCAACCCCATGTAAGTTATGGGGCAGTAACAGTACACTTTTCAAAACGTGTTTTTCTGCCCGAAATAAACGCGTTTTTTTCAGACAACTGAATACCCATGTAGCAGCAAGGCTCAGAAGAGCCCACACACTCAGATCTTAACCCCAGTGTGCAGAAAGGGTCAAAACGTGTTTTTCAGCAGAAATAAACATGTTTCTGCAGGTTTGGTCAACCCCATGTAAGTTATGGGGCAGTAACAGTACACTTTTCAAAACGTGTTTTTCAGCCCGAAATAAACGCGTTTTTTCAGACAACTGAATACCCATGTAGCAGCAAGGCTCAGAAGAGCCCACACACTCAGATCTTAACCCCAGTGTGCAGAAAGGGTCAAAACGTGTTTTTCAGCAGAAATAAACATGTTTCTGCAAGTTTGGTCAACCCCATGTAAGTTATGGGGCAGTAACAGTACACTCTGCAAAACGTGTTTTTCAGCCCGAAATAAACGCGTTTTTTCAGACAACTGAATCCCCATGTAGCAGCAAGGCTCAGAAGAGCCCACACACTCAGATCTTAACCCCAGTGTGCTGAAAGTGTCAAAACATGTTTTTCAGCAGAAATAAACATGTTTCTGCAAGTTTGGTCAACCCCATGTAAGTTATGGGGCAGTAACAGTACACTTTTCAAAATGTGTTTTTCAGCCCGAAATAAACGCGTTTTTTCAGACAACTGAATACCCATGTAGCAGCAAGGCCCAGAAGAGCCCACACACTCAGATCTTAACCCCAGTTTGCAGAAAGGGTCAAAACGTGTTTTTCAGCAGAAATAAACATGTTTCTGCAAGTTTGGTCAACCCCATGTAAGTTATGGGGCAGTAACAGTACACTCTGCAAAACGTGTTTTTCAGCCCGAAATAAACGTGTTTTTTCAGACAACTGAATCCCCATGTAGCAGCAAGGCTCAGAAGAGCCCACACACTCAGATCTTAACCCCAGTGTGCAGAAAGGGTCAAAACATGTTTTTCAGCAGAAATAAACATGTTTCTGCAAGTTTGGTCAACCCCATGTAAGTTATGGGGCAGTAACAGTACACTCTGCAAAACGTGTTTTTCAGCCCGAAATAAACGCGTTTTTTCAGACAACTGAATCCCCATGTAGCAGCAAGGCTCAGAAGAGCCCACACACTCAGATCTTAACCCCAGTGTGCAGAAAGGGTCAAAACGTGTTTTTCAGCAGAAATAAACATGTTTCTGCAAGTTTGGTCAACCCCATGTAAGTTATGGGGCAGTAACAGTACACTCTGCAAAACGTGTTTTTCAGCCCGAAATAAACGCGTTTTTTCAGACAACTGAATACCCATGTAGCAGCAAGGCTCAGAAGAGCCCACACACTCAGATCTTAACCCCAGTGTGCAGAAAGGGTCAAAACGTGTTTTTTCAGCAGAAATAAACATGTTTCTGCAGGTTTGGTCAACCCCATGTAGGTTATGGGGCAGTAACAGTACACTTTTCAAAACGTGTTTTTCAGCCAGAAATAAACGCGTTTTTCAGACAACTGAATACCCATGTAGCAGCAAGGCTCAGAAGAGCCCACACACTCAGATCTTAACCCCAGTGTGCAGAAAGGGTCAAAACGTGTTTTTCAGCAGAAATAAACATGTTTCTGCAAGTTTGGTCAACCCCATGTAAGTTATGGGGCAGTAACAGTACACTTTTCAAAACGTGTTTTTCAGCCCGAAATAAACGCGTTTTTTCAGACAACTGAATCCCCATGTAGCAGCAAGGCTCAGAAGAGCCCACACACTCAGATCTTAACCCCAGTGTGCTGAAAGTGTCAAAACATGTTTTTCAGCAGAAATAAACATGTTTCTGCAAGTTTGGTCAACCCCATGTAAGTTATGGGGCAGTAACAGTACACTTTTCAAAACGTGTTTTTCAGGCCGAAATAAACGCGTTTTTTCAGAAAACTGAATACCCATGTAGCAGCAAGGCTCAGAAGAGCCCACACACTCAGATCTTAACCCCAGTGTGCAGAAAGGGTGAAAACGTGTTTTTCAGCAGAAATAAACATGTTTCTGCAAGTTTGGTCAACCCCATGTAAGTTATGGGGCAGTAACAGTACACTTTTCAAAACGTGTTTTTCAGCCCGAAATAAACGCGTTTTTTCAGACAACTGAATACCCATGTAGCAGCAAGGCTCAGAAGAGCCCACACACTCAGATCTTAACCCCAGTGTGCAGAAAGGGTCAAAACGTGTTTTTCAGCAGAAATAAACATGTTTCTGCAAGTTTGGTCAACCCCATGTAAGTTATGGGGCAGTAACAGTACACTCTGCAAAACGTGTTTTTCAGCCCGAAATAAACGCGTTTTTTCAGACAACTGAATCCCCATGTAGCAGCAAGGCTCAGAAGAGCCCACACACTCAGATCTTAACCCCAGTGTGCTGAAAGTGTCAAAACATGTTTTTCAGCAGAAATAAACATGTTTCTGCAGGTTTGGTCAACCCCATGTAAGTTATGGGGCAGTAACAGTACACTTTTCAAAACGTGTTTTTCAGCCCGAAATAAACGCGTTTTTTCAGACAACTGAATACCCATGTAGCAGCAAGGCTCAGAAGAGCCCACACACTCAGATCTTAACCCCAGTGTGCAGAAAGGGTCAAAACGTGTTTTTCAGCAGAAATAAACATGTTTCTGCAAGTTTGGTCAACCCCATGTAAGTTATGGGGCAGTAACAGTACACTCTGCAAAACGTGTTTTTCAGCCCGAAATAAACGCGTTTTTTCAGACAACTGAATCCCCATGTAGCAGCAAGGCTCAGAAGAGCCCACACACTCAGATCTTAACCCCAGTGTGCTGAAAGTGTCAAAACATGTTTTTCAGCAGAAATAAACATGTTTCTGCAAGTTTGGTCAACCCCCTGTAAGTTATGGGGCAGTAACAGTACACTCTGCAAAACGTATTTTTCAGCCCGAAATAAACGCGTTTTTTCAGACAACTGAATCCCCATGTAGCAGCAAGGCTCAGAAGAGCCCACACACTCAGATCTTAACCCCAGTGTGCAGAAAGGGTCAAAACGTGTTTTTCAGCAGAAATAAACATGTTTCTGCAAGTTTGGTCAACCCCAAGTAAGTTATGGGGCAGTAACAGTACACTCTGCAAAACGTATTTTTTCAGCCCGAAATAAACGCGTTTTTTCAGACAACTGAATCCCCATGTAGCAGCAAGGCTCAAAAGAGCCCACACACTCAGATCTTAACCCCAGTGTGCAGAAAGGTTCAAAACGTGTTTTTCAGCAGAAATAAACATGTTTCTGCAAGTTTGGGCAACCCCATTAAGTTATGGGGCAGTAACAGTACACTCTGCAAAACGTGTTTTTCAGCCCGAAATAAACGCGTTTTTTCAGACAACTGAATCCCCATGTAGCAGCAAGGCTCAGAAGAGCCCACACACTCAGATCTTAACCCCAGTGTGCAGAAAGGGTCAAAACGTGTTTTTCAGCTGAAATAAACATGTTTCTGCAAGTTTGGTCAACCCCATGTAAGTTATGGGGCAGTAACAGTACACTTTTCAAAACGTGTTTTTCAGCCCGAAATAAACGCGTTTTTTCAGACAACTGAATCCCCATGTAGCAGCAAGGCTCAGAAGAGCCCACACACTCAGATCTTAACCCCAGTGTGCAGAAAGGTTCAAAACGTGTTTTTCAGCAGAAATAAACATGTTTCTGCAAGTTTGGGCAACCCCATGTAAGTTATGGGGCAGTAACAGTACACTCTGCAAAACGTGTTTTTCAGCCCGAAATAAACGCGTTTTTTCAGACAACTGAATCCCCATGTAGCAGCAAGGCTCAGAAGAGCCCACACACTCAGATCTTAACCCCAGTGTGCAGAAATGGTCAAAACGTGTTTTTCAGCAGAAATAAACATGTTTCTGCAAGTTTGGTCAACCCCATGTAAGTTATGGGGCAGTAACAGTACACTTTTCAAAACGTGTTTTTCAGGCCGAAATAAACGCGTTTTTTCAGAAAACTGAATACCCATGTAGCAGCAAGGCTCAGAAGAGCCCACACACTCAGATCTTAACCCCAGTGTGCAGAAAGGGTGAAAACGTGTTTTTCAGCAGAAATAAACATGTTTCTGCAAGTTTGGTCAACCCCATGTAAGTTATGGGGCAGTAACAGTACACTTTTCAAAACGTGTTTTTCAGCCCGAAATAAACGCGTTTTTTCAGACAACTGAATACCCATGTAGCAGCAAGGCTCAGAAGAGCCCACACACTCAGATCTTAACCCCAGTGTGCAGAAAGGGTCAAAACGTGTTTTTCAGCAGAAATAAACATGTTTCTGCAAGTTTGGTCAACCCCATGTAAGTTATGGGGCAGTAACAGTACACTCTGCAAAACGTGTTTTTCAGCCCCGAAATAAACGCGTTTTTTCAGACAACTGAATCCCCATGTAGCAGCAAGGCTCAGAAGAGCCCACACACTCAGATCTTAACCCCAGTGTGCTGAAAGTGTCAAAACATGTTTTTCAGCAGAAATAAACATGTTTCTGCAAGTTTGGTCAACCCCCTGTAAGTTATGGGGCAGTAACAGTACACTCTGCAAAACGTATTTTTCAGCCCGAAATAAACGCGTTTTTTCAGACAACTGAATCCCCATGTAGCAGCAAGGCTCAGAAGAGCCCACACACTCAGATCTTAACCCCAGTGTGCAGAAAGGGTCAAAACGTGTTTTTCAGCAGAAATAAACATGTTTCTGCAAGTTTGGTCAACCCCAAGTAAGTTATGGGGCAGTAACAGTACACTCTGCAAAACGTATTTTTTCAGCCCGAAATAAACGCGTTTTTTCAGACAACTGAATCCCCATGTAGCAGCAAGGCTCAAAAGAGCCCACACACTCAGATCTTAACCCCAGTGTGCAGAAAGGTTCAAAACGTGTTTTTCAGCAGAAATAAACATGTTTCTGCAAGTTTGGGCAACCCCATGTAAGTTATGGGGCAGTAACAGTACACTCTGCAAAACGTGTTTTTCAGCCCGAAATAAACGCGTTTTTTCAGACAACTGAATCCCCATGTAGCAGCAAGGCTCAGAAGAGCCCACACACTCAGATCTTAACCCCAGTGTGCAGAAAGGGTCAAAACGTGTTTTTCAGCTGAAATAAACATGTTTCTGCAAGTTTGGTCAACCCCATGTAAGTTATGGGGCAGTAACAGTACACTTTTCAAAACGTGTTTTTCAGCCCGAAATAAACGCGTTTTTTCAGACAACTGAATCCCCATGTAGCAGCAAGGCTCAGAAGAGCCCACACACTCAGATCTTAACCCCAGTGTGCAGAAAGGTTCAAAACGTGTTTTTCAGCAGAAATAAACATGTTTCTGCAAGTTTGGGCAACCCCATGTAAGTTATGGGGCAGTAACAGTACACTCTGCAAAACGTGTTTTTCAGCCCGAAATAAACGCGTTTTTTCAGACAACTGAATCCCCATGTAGCAGCAAGGCTCAGAAGAGCCCACACACTCAGATCTTAACCCCAGTGTGCAGAAATGGTCAAAACGTGTTTTTCAGCAGAAATAAACATGTTTCTGCAAGTTTGGTCAACCCCATGTAAGTTATGGGGCAGTAACAGTACACTTTTCAAAACGTGTTTTTCAGGCCGAAATAAACGCGTTTTTTCAGAAAACTGAATACCCATGTAGCAGCAAGGCTCAGAAGAGCCCACACACTCAGATCTTAACCCCAGTGTGCAGAAAGGGTGAAAACGTGTTTTTCAGCAGAAATAAACATGTTTCTGCAAGTTTGGTCAACCCCATGTAAGTTATGGGGCAGTAACAGTACACTTTTCAAAACGTGTTTTTCAGCCCGAAATAAACGCGTTTTTTCAGACAACTGAATACCCATGTAGCAGCAAGGCTCAGAAGAGCCCACACACTCAGATCTTAACCCCAGTGTGCAGAAAGGGTCAAAACGTGTTTTTCAGCAGAAATAAACATGTTTCTGCAAGTTTGGTCAACCCCATGTAAGTTATGGGGCAGTAACAGTACACTCTGCAAAACGTGTTTTTCAGCCCGAAATAAACGCGTTTTTTCAGACAACTGAATCCCCATGTAGCAGCAAGGCTCAGAAGAGCCCACACACTCAGATCTTAACCCCAGTGTGCTGAAAGTGTCAAAACATGTTTTTCAGCAGAAATAAACATGTTTCTGCAGGTTTGGTCAACCCCATGTAAGTTATGGGGCAGTAACAGTACACTTTTCAAAACGTGTTTTTCAGCCCGAAATAAACGCGTTTTTTCAGACAACTGAATACCCATGTAGCAGCAAGGCTCAGAAGAGCCCACACACTCAGATCTTAACCCCAGTGTGCAGAAAGGGTCAAAACGTGTTTTTCAGCAGAAATAAACATGTTTCTGCAGGTTTGGTCAACCCCATGTAAGTTATGGGGCAGTAACAGTACACTTTTCAAAACGTGTTTTTCAGCCCGAAATAAACGCGTTTTTTCAGACAACTGAATACCCATGTAGCAGCAAGGCTCAGAAGAGCCCACACACTCAGATCTTAACCCCAGTGTGCAGAAAGGGTCAAAACGTGTTTTTCAGCAGAAATAAACATGTTTCTGCAAGTTTGGTCAACCCCATGTAAGTTATGGGGCAGTAACAGTACACTCTGCAAAACGTGTTTTTCAGCCCGAAATAAACGCGTTTTTTCAGACAACTGAATCCCCATGTAGCAGCAAGGCTCAGAAGAGCCCACACACTCAGATCTTAACCCCAGTGTGCTGAAAGTGTCAAAACATGTTTTTCAGCAGAAATAAACATGTTTCTGCAAGTTTGGTCAACCCCATGTAAGTTATGGGGCAGTAACAGTACACTTTTCAAAATGTGTTTTTCAGCCCGAAATAAACGCGTTTTTTCAGACAACTGAATACCCATGTAGCAGCAAGGCCCAGAAGAGCCCACACACTCAGATCTTAACCCCAGTTTGCAGAAAGGGTCAAAACGTGTTTTTCAGCAGAAATAAACATGTTTCTGCAAGTTTGGTCAACCCCATGTAAGTTATGGGGCAGTAACAGTACACTCTGCAAAACGTGTTTTTCAGCCCGAAATAAACGTGTTTTTTCAGACAACTGAATCCCCATGTAGCAGCAAGGCTCAGAAGAGCCCACACACTCAGATCTTAACCCCAGTGTGCAGAAAGGGTCAAAACATGTTTTTCAGCAGAAATAAACATGTTTCTGCAAGTTTGGTCAACCCCATGTAAGTTATGGGGCAGTAACAGTACACTCTGCAAAACGTGTTTTTCAGCCCGAAATAAACGCGTTTTTTCAGACAACTGAATCCCCATGTAGCAGCAAGGCTCAGAAGAGCCCACACACTCAGATCTTAACCCCAGTGTGCAGAAAGGGTCAAAACGTGTTTTTCAGCAGAAATAAACATGTTTCTGCAAGTTTGGTCAACCCCATGTAAGTTATGGGGCAGTAACAGTACACTCTGCAAAACGTGTTTTTCAGCCCGAAATAAACGCGTTTTTTCAGACAACTGAATACCCATGTAGCAGCAAGGCTCAGAAGAGCCCACACACTCAGATCTTAACCCCAGTGTGCAGAAAGGGTCAAAACGTGTTTTTCAGCAGAAATAAACATGTTTCTGCAGGTTTGGTCAACCCCATGTAGGTTATGGGGCAGTAACAGTACACTTTTCAAAACGTGTTTTTCAGCCAGAAATAAACGCGTTTTTTCAGACAACTGAATACCCATGTAGCAGCAAGGCTCAGAAGAGCCCACACACTCAGATCTTAACCCCAGTGTGCAGAAAGGGTCAAAACGTGTTTTTCAGCAGAAATAAACATGTTTCTGCAAGTTTGGTCAACCCCATGTAAGTTATGGGGCAGTAACAGTACACTTTTCAAAACGTGTTTTTCAGCCCGAAATAAACGCGTTTTTTCAGACAACTGAATCCCCATGTAGCAGCAAGGCTCAGAAGAGCCCACACACTCAGATCTTAACCCCAGTGTGCTGAAAGTGTCAAAACATGTTTTTCAGCAGAAATAAACATGTTTCTGCAAGTTTGGTCAACCCCATGTAAGTTATGGGGCAGTAACAGTACACTTTTCAAAACGTGTTTTTCAGGCCGAAATAAACGCGTTTTTTCAGAAAACTGAATACCCATGTAGCAGCAAGGCTCAGAAGAGCCCACACACTCAGATCTTAACCCCAGTGTGCAGAAAGGGTGAAAACGTGTTTTTCAGCAGAAATAAACATGTTTCTGCAAGTTTGGTCAACCCCATGTAAGTTATGGGGCAGTAACAGTACACTTTTCAAAACGTGTTTTTCAGCCCGAAATAAACGCGTTTTTTCAGACAACTGAATACCCATGTAGCAGCAAGGCTCAGAAGAGCCCACACACTCAGATCTTAACCCCAGTGTGCAGAAAGGGTCAAAACGTGTTTTTCAGCAGAAATAAACATGTTTCTGCAAGTTTGGTCAACCCCATGTAAGTTATGGGGCAGTAACAGTACACTCTGCAAAACGTGTTTTTCAGCCCGAAATAAACGCGTTTTTTCAGACAACTGAATCCCCATGTAGCAGCAAGGCTCAGAAGAGCCCACACACTCAGATCTTAACCCCAGTGTGCTGAAAGTGTCAAAACATGTTTTTCAGCAGAAATAAACATGTTTCTGCAGGTTTGGTCAACCCCATGTAAGTTATGGGGCAGTAACAGTACACTTTTCAAAACGTGTTTTTCAGCCCGAAATAAACGCGTTTTTTCAGACAACTGAATACCCATGTAGCAGCAAGGCTCAGAAGAGCCCACACACTCAGATCTTAACCCCAGTGTGCAGAAAGGGTCAAAACGTGTTTTTCAGCAGAAATAAACATGTTTCTGCAAGTTTGGTCAACCCCATGTAAGTTATGGGGCAGTAACAGTACACTCTGCAAAACGTGTTTTTCAGCCCGAAATAAACGCGTTTTTTCAGACAACTGAATCCCCATGTAGCAGCAAGGCTCAGAAGAGCCCACACACTCAGATCTTAACCCCAGTGTGCTGAAAGTGTCAAAACATGTTTTTCAGCAGAAATAAACATGTTTCTGCAAGTTTGGTCAACCCCCTGTAAGTTATGGGGCAGTAACAGTACACTCTGCAAAACGTATTTTTCAGCCCGAAATAAACGCGTTTTTTCAGACAACTGAATCCCCATGTAGCAGCAAGGCTCAGAAGAGCCCACACACTCAGATCTTAACCCCAGTGTGCAGAAAGGGTCAAAACGTGTTTTTCAGCAGAAATAAACATGTTTCTGCAAGTTTGGTCAACCCCAAGTAAGTTATGGGGCAGTAACAGTACACTCTGCAAAACGTATTTTTTCAGCCCGAAATAAACGCGTTTTTTCAGACAACTGAATCCCCATGTAGCAGCAAGGCTCAAAAGAGCCCACACACTCAGATCTTAACCCCAGTGTGCAGAAAGGTTCAAAACGTGTTTTTCAGCAGAAATAAACATGTTTCTGCAAGTTTGGGCAACCCCATGTAAGTTATGGGGCAGTAACAGTACACTCTGCAAAACGTGTTTTTCAGCCCGAAATAAACGCGTTTTTTCAGACAACTGAATCCCCATGTAGCAGCAAGGCTCAGAAGAGCCCACACACTCAGATCTTAACCCCAGTGTGCAGAAAGGGTCAAAACGTGTTTTTCAGCTGAAATAAACATGTTTCTGCAAGTTTGGTCAACCCCATGTAAGTTATGGGGCAGTAACAGTACACTTTTCAAAACGTGTTTTTCAGCCCGAAATAAACGCGTTTTTTCAGACAACTGAATCCCCATGTAGCAGCAAGGCTCAGAAGAGCCCACACACTCAGATCTTAACCCCAGTGTGCAGAAAGGTTCAAAACGTGTTTTTCAGCAGAAATAAACATGTTTCTGCAAGTTTGGGCAACCCCATGTAAGTTATGGGGCAGTAACAGTACACTCTGCAAAACGTGTTTTTCAGCCCGAAATAAACGCGTTTTTTCAGACAACTGAATCCCCATGTAGCAGCAAGGCTCAGAAGAGCCCACACACTCAGATCTTAACCCCAGTGTGCAGAAATGGTCAAAACGTGTTTTTCAGCAGAAATAAACATGTTTCTGCAAGTTTGGTCAAACCCATGTAAGTTATGGGGCAGTAACAGTACACTTTTCAAAACGTGTTTTTCAGCCCGAAATAAACGCGTTTTTTCAGACAACTGAATCCCCATGTAGCAGCAAGTCTCAGAAGAGCCCACACACTCAGCTCTTAACCCCAGTGTGCAGAAAGGGTCAAAACATGTTTTTCAGCAGAAATAAACATGTTTCTGCAAGTTTGGTCAACCCCATGTAAGTTATGGGGCAGTAACAGTACACTCTGCAAAACGTGTTTTTCAGCCCGAAATAAACGCGTTTTTTCAGACAACTGAATCCCCATGTAGCAGCAAGTCTCAGAAGAGCCCACACACTCAGATCTTAACCCCAGTGTGCAGAAAGGGTCAAAACATGTTTTTCAGCAGAAATAAACATGTTTCTGCAAGTTTGGTCAACCCCATGTAAGTTATGGGGCAGTAACAGTACACTCTGCAAAACGTGTTTTTCAGCCCGAAATAAACGCGTTTTTTCAGACAACTGAATCCCCATGTAGCAGCAAGGCTCAGAAGAGCCCACACACTCAGATCTTAACCCCAGTGTGCAGAAAGGGTCAAAACGTGTTTTTCAGCAGAAATAAACATGTTTCTGCAAGTTTGGTCAACCCCATGTAAGTTATGGGGCAGTAACAGTACACTCTGCAAAACGTGTTTTTCAGCCCGAAATAAACGCGTTTTTTCAGACAACTGAATACCCATGTAGCAGCAAGGCTCAGAAGAGCCCACACACTCAGATCTTAACCCCAGTGTGCAGAAAGGGTCAAAACGTGTTTTTCAGCAGAAATAAACATGTTTCTGCAGGTTTGGTCAACCCCATGTAAGTTATGGGGCAGTAACAGTACACTTTTCAAAACGTGTTTTTCAGCCCGAAATAAACGCGTTTTTTCAGACAACTGAATACCCATGTAGCAGCAAGGCTCAGAAGAGCCCACACACTCAGATCTTAACCCCAGTGTGCAGAAAGGGGTCAAAACGTGTTTTTCAGCAGAAATAAACATGTTTCTGCAAGTTTGGTCAAACCCATGTAAGTTATGGGGCAGTAACAGTACACTTTTCAAAACGTGTTTTTCAGCCCGAAATAAACGCGTTTTTTCAGACAACTGAATACCCATGTAGCAGCAAGGCTCAGAAGAGCCCACACACTCAGATCTTAACCCCAGTGTGCAGAAAGGGTCAAAACGTGTTTTTCAGCAGAAATAAACATGTTTCTGCAAGTTTGGTCAACCCCATGTAAGTTATGGGGCAGTAACAGTACACTCTGCAAAACGTGTTTTTCAGCCCGAAATAAACGCGTTTTTTCAGACAACTGAATCCCCATGTAGCAGCAAGGCTCAGAAGAGCCCACACACTCAGATCTTAACCCCAGTGTGCTGAAAGTGTCAAAACATGTTTTTCAGCAGAAATAAACATGTTTCTGCAAGTTTGGTCAAACCCATGTAAGTTATGGGGCAGTAACAGTACACTTTTCAAAACGTGTTTTTCAGCCCGAAATAAACGCGTTTTTTCAGACAACTGAATACCCATGTAGCAGCAAGCCTCAGAAGAGCCCACACACTCAGATCTTAACCCCAGTGTGCAGAAAGGGTCAAAACGTGTTTTTCATCAGAAATAAACATGTTTCTGCAAGTTTGGTCAACCCCATGTAAGTTATGGGGCAGTAACAGTACACTCTGCAAAACGTGTTTTTCAGCCCGAAATAAACAAGTTTTTTCAGACAACTGAATCCCCATGTAGCAGCAAGGCTCAGAAGAGCCCACACACTCAGATCTTAACCCCAGTGTGCTGAAAGTGTCAAAACATGTTTTTCAGCAGAAATAAACATGTTTCTGCAAGTTTGGTCAACCCCATGTAAGTTATGGGGCAGTAACAGTACACTTTTCAAAACGTGTTTTTCAGCCCGAAATAAACGCGTTTTTTCAGACAACTGAATACCCATGTAGCAGCAAGGCTCAGAAGAGCCCACACACTCAGATCTTAACCCCAGTGTGCAGAAAGGGTCAAAACGTGTTTTTCAGCAGAAATAAACATGTTTCTGCAGGTTTGGTCAACCCCATGTAAGTTATGGGGCAGTAACAGTACACTTTTCAAAACGTGTTTTTCAGCCCGAAATAAACGCGTTTTTTCAGACAACTGAATACCCATGTAGCAGCAAGGCTCAGAAGAGCCCACACACTCAGATCTTAACCCCAGTGTGCAGAAAGGGTCAAAACGTGTTTTTCAGCAGAAATAAACATGTTTCTGCAAGTTTGGTCAACCCCATGTAAGTTATGGGGCAGTAACAGTACACTCTGCAAAACGTGTTTTTCAGCCCGAAATAAACGCGTTTTTTCAGACAACTGAATCCCCATGTAGCAGCAAGGCTCAGAAGAGCCCACACACTCAGATCTTAACCCCAGTGTGCTGAAAGTGTCAAAACATGTTTTTCAACAGAAATAAACATGTTTCTGCAAGTTTGGTCAACCCCATGTAAGTTATGGGGCAGTAACAGTACTCTTTTCAAAACGTGTTTTTCAGCCCGAAATAAACGCGTTTTTTCAGACAACTGAATACCCATGTAGCAGCAAGGCTCAGAAGAGCCCACACACTCAGATCTTAACCCCAGTGTGCAGAAAGGGTCAAAACGTGTTTTTCAGCAGAAATAAACATGTTTCTGCAGGTTTGGTCAACCCCATGTAAGTTATGGGGCAGTAACAGTACACTTTTCAAAACGTGTTTTTCAGCCCGAAATAAACGCGTTTTTTCAGACAACTGAATACCCATGTAGCAGCAAGGCTCAGAAGAGCCCACACACTCAGATCTTAACCCCAGTGTGCAGAAAGGGTCAAAACGTGTTTTTCAGCAGAAATAAACATGTTTCTGCAAGTTTGGTCAACCCCATGTAAGTTATGGGGCAGTAACAGTACACTCTGCAAAACGTGTTTTTCAGCCCGAAATAAACGCGTTTTTTCAGACAACTGAATCCCCATGTAGCAGCAAGGCTCAGAAGAGCCCACACACTCAGATCTTAACCCCAGTGTGCTGAAAGTGTCAAAACATGTTTTTCAACAGAAATAAACATGTTTCTGCAAGTTTGGTCAACCCCATGTAAGTTATGGGGCAGTAACAGTACACTTTTCAAAACGTGTTTTTCAGCCCGAAATAAACGCGTTTTTTCAGACAACTGAATACCCATGTAGCAGCAAGGCTCAGAAGAGCCCACACACTCAGATCTTAACCCCAGTGTGCAGAAAGGGTCAAAACGTGTTTTTCAGCAGAAATAAACATGTTTCTGCAGGTTTGGTCAACCCCATGTAAGTTATGGGGCAGTAACAGTACACTTTTCAAAACGTGTTTTTCAGCCCGAAATAAACGCGTTTTTTCAGACAACTGAATACCCATGTAGCAGCAAGGCTCAGAAGAGCCCACACACTCAGATCTTAACCCCAGTGTGCAGAAAGGGTCAAAACGTGTTTTTCAGCAGAAATAAACATGTTTCTGCAGGTTTGGTCAACCCCATGTAAGTTATGGGGCAGTAACAGTACACTTTTCAAAACGTGTTTTTCAGCCCGAAATAAACGCGTTTTTTCAGACAACTGAATACCCATGTAGCAGCAAGTCTCAGAAGAGCCCACACACTCAGATCTTAACCCCAGTGTGCAGAAAGGGTCAAAACGTGTTTTTCAGCAGAAATAAACATGTTTCTGCAAGTTTGGTCAACCCCAAGTAAGTTATGGGGCAGTAACAGTACACTCTGCAAAACGTGTTTTTCAGCCCGAAATAAACGCGTTTTTTCAGACAACTGAATACCCATGTAGCAGCAAGGCTCAGAAGAGCCCACACACTCAGATCTTAACCCCAGTGTGCAGAAAGGGTCAAAACGTGTTTTTCAGCAGAAATAAACATGTTTCTGCAAGTTTGGTCAACCCCATGTAAGTTATGGGGCAGTAACAGTACACTCTGCAAAACGTGTTTTTCAGCCCAAAATAAACGCGTTTTTTCAGACAACTGAATCCCCATGTAGCAGCAAGGCTCAGAAGAGCCCACACACTCAGATCTTAACCCCAGTGTGCTGAAAGTGTCAAAACATGTTTTTCAGCAGAAATAAACATGTTTCTGCAGGTTTGGTCAACCCCATGTAAGTTATGGGGCAGTAACAGTACACTTTTCAAAACGTGTTTTTCTGCCCGAAATAAACGCGTTTTTTCAGACAACTGAATACCCATGTAGCAGCAAGGCTCAGAAGAGCCCACACACTCAGATCTTAACCCCAGTGTGCAGAAAGGGTCAAAACGTGTTTTTCAGCAGAAATAAACATGTTTCTGCAGGTTTGGTCAACCCCATGTAAGTTATGGGGCAGTAACAGTACACTTTTCAAAACGTGTTTTTCAGCCCGAAATAAACGCGTTTTTTCAGACAACTGAATACCCATGTAGCAGCAAGGCTCAGAAGAGCCCACACACTCAGATCTTAACCCCAGTGTGCAGAAAGGGTCAAAACGTGTTTTTCAGCAGAAATAAACATGTTTCTGCAGGTTTGGTCAACCCCATGTAAGTTATGGGGCAGTAACAGTACACTTTTCAAAACGTGTTTTTCAGCCCGAAATAAACGCGTTTTTTCAGACAACTGAATACCCATGTAGCAGCAAGGCTCAGAAGAGCCCACACACTCAGATCTTAACCCCAGTGTGCAGAAAGGGTCAAAACGTGTTTTTCAGCAGAAATAAACATGTTTCTGCAAGTTTGGTCAACCCCAAGTAAGTTATGGGGCAGTAACAGTACACTCTGCAAAACGTGTTTTTCAGCCCGAAATAAACGCGTTTTTTCAGACAACTGAATACCCATGTAGCAGCAAGGCTCAGAAGAGCCCACACACTCAGATCTTAACCCCAGTGTGCAGAAAGGGTCAAAACGTGTTTTTCAGCAGAAATAAACATGTTTCTGCAAGTTTGGTCAACCCCATGTAAGTTATGGGGCAGTAACAGTACACTCTGCAAAACGTGTTTTTCAGCCCAAAATAAACGCGTTTTTTCAGACAACTGAATCCCCATGTAGCAGCAAGGCTCAGAAGAGCCCACACACTCAGATCTTAACCCCAGTGTGCTGAAAGTGTCAAAACATGTTTTTCAGCAGAAATAAACATGTTTCTGCAGGTTTGGTCAACCCCATGTAAGTTATGGGGCAGTAACAGTACACTTTTCAAAACGTGTTTTTCTGCCCGAAATAAACGCGTTTTTTCAGACAACTGAATACCCATGTAGCAGCAAGGCTCAGAAGAGCCCACACACTCAGATCTTAACCCCAGTGTGCAGAAAGGGTCAAAACGTGTTTTTCAGCAGAAATAAACATGTTTCTGCAGGTTTGGTCAACCCCATGTAAGTTATGGGGCAGTAACAGTACACTTTTCAAAACGTGTTTTTCAGCCCGAAATAAACGCGTTTTTTCAGACAACTGAATACCCATGTAGCAGCAAGGCTCAGAAGAGCCCACACACTCAGATCTTAACCCCAGTGTGCAGAAAGGGTCAAAACGTGTTTTTCAGCAGAAATAAACATGTTTCTGCAAGTTTGGTCAACCCCATGTAAGTTATGGGGCAGTAACAGTACACTCTGCAAAACGTGTTTTTCAGCCCGAAATAAACGCGTTTTTTCAGACAACTGAATCCCCATGTAGCAGCAAGGCTCAGAAGAGCCCACACACTCAGATCTTAACCCCAGTGTGCTGAAAGTGTCAAAACATGTTTTTCAGCAGAAATAAACATGTTTCTGCAAGTTTGGTCAACCCCATGTAAGTTATGGGGCAGTAACAGTACACTTTTCAAAATGTGTTTTTCAGCCCGAAATAAACGCGTTTTTTCAGACAACTGAATACCCATGTAGCAGCAAGGCCCAGAAGAGCCCACACACTCAGATCTTAACCCCAGTGTGCAGAAAGGGTCAAAACGTGTTTTTCAGCAGAAATAAACATGTTTCTGCAAGTTTGGTCAACCCCATGTAAGTTATGGGGCAGTAACAGTACACTCTGCAAAACGTGTTTTTCAGCCCGAAATAAACGTGTTTTTTCAGACAACTGAATCCCCATGTAGCAGCAAGGCTCAGAAGAGCCCACACACTCAGATCTTAACCCCAGTGTGCAGAAAGGGTCAAAACATGTTTTTCAGCAGAAATAAACATGTTTCTGCAAGTTTGGTCAACCCCATGTAAGTTATGGGGCAGTAACAGTACACTCTGCAAAACGTGTTTTTCAGCCCGAAATAAACGCGTTTTTTCAGACAACTGAATCCCCATGTAGCAGCAAGGCTCAGAAGAGCCCACACACTCAGATCTTAACCCCAGTGTGCAGAAAGGGTCAAAACGTGTTTTTCAGCAGAAATAAACATGTTTCTGCAAGTTTGGTCAACCCCATGTAAGTTATGGGGCAGTAACAGTACACTCTGCAAAACGTGTTTTTCAGCCCGAAATAAACGCGTTTTTTCAGACAACTGAATACCCATGTAGCAGCAAGGCTCAGAAGAGCCCACACACTCAGATCTTAACCCCAGTGTGCAGAAAGGGTCAAAACGTGTTTTTCAGCAGAAATAAACATGTTTCTGCAGGTTTGGTCAACCCCATGTAGGTTATGGGGCAGTAACAGTACACTTTTCAAAACGTGTTTTTCAGCCAGAAATAAACGCGTTTTTTCAGACAACTGAATACCCATGTAGCAGCAAGGCTCAGAAGAGCCCACACACTCAGATCTTAACCCCAGTGTGCAGAAAGGGTCAAAACGTGTTTTTCAGCAGAAATAAACATGTTTCTGCAAGTTTGGTCAACCCCATGTAAGTTATGGGGCAGTAACAGTACACTTTTCAAAACGTGTTTTTCAGCCCGAAATAAACGCGTTTTTCAGACAACTGAATCCCCATGTAGCAGCAAGGCTCAGAAGAGCCCACACACTCAGATCTTAACCCCAGTGTGCTGAAAGTGTCAAAACATGTTTTTCAGCAGAAATAAACATGTTTCTGCAAGTTTGGTCAACCCCATGTAAGTTATGGGGCAGTAACAGTACACTTTTCAAAACGTGTTTTTCAGGCCGAAATAAACGCGTTTTTTCAGAAAACTGAATACCCATGTAGCAGCAAGGCTCAGAAGAGCCCACACACTCAGATCTTAACCCCAGTGTGCAGAAAGGGTGAAAACGTGTTTTTCAGCAGAAATAAACATGTTTCTGCAAGTTTGGTCAACCCCATGTAAGTTATGGGGCAGTAACAGTACACTTTTCAAAACGTGTTTTTCAGCCCGAAATAAACGCGTTTTTTCAGACAACTGAATACCCATGTAGCAGCAAGGCTCAGAAGAGCCCACACACTCAGATCTTAACCCCAGTGTGCAGAAAGGGTCAAAACGTGTTTTTCAGCAGAAATAAACATGTTTCTGCAAGTTTGGTCAACCCCATGTAAGTTATGGGGCAGTAACAGTACACTCTGCAAAACGTGTTTTTCAGCCCGAAATAAACGCGTTTTTTCAGACAACTGAATCCCCATGTAGCAGCAAGGCTCAGAAGAGCCCACACACTCAGATCTTAACCCCAGTGTGCTGAAAGTGTCAAAACATGTTTTTCAGCAGAAATAAACATGTTTCTGCAAGTTTGGTCAACCCCATGTAAGTTATGGGGCAGTAACAGTACACTTTTCAAAATGTGTTTTTCAGCCCGAAATAAACGCGTTTTTTCAGACAACTGAATACCCATGTAGCAGCAAGGCCCAGAAGAGCCCACACACTCAGATCTTAACCCCAGTGTGCAGAAAGGGTCAAAACGTGTTTTTCAGCAGAAATAAACATGTTTCTGCAAGTTTGGTCAACCCCATGTAAGTTATGGGGCAGTAACAGTACACTCTGCAAAACGTGTTTTTCAGCCCGAAATAAACGTGTTTTTTCAGACAACTGAATCCCCATGTAGCAGCAAGGCTCAGAAGAGCCCACACACTCAGATCTTAACCCCAGTGTGCAGAAAGGGTCAAAACATGTTTTTCAGCAGAAATAAACATGTTTCTGCAAGTTTGGTCAACCCCATGTAAGTTATGGGGCAGTAACAGTACACTCTGCAAAACGTGTTTTTCAGCCCGAAATAAACGCGTTTTTTCAGACAACTGAATCCCCATGTAGCAGCAAGGCTCAGAAGAGCCCACACACTCAGATCTTAACCCCAGTGTGCAGAAAGGGTCAAAACGTGTTTTTCAGCAGAAATAAACATGTTTCTGCAAGTTTGGTCAACCCCATGTAAGTTATGGGGCAGTAACAGTACACTCTGCAAAACGTGTTTTTCAGCCCGAAATAAACGCGTTTTTTCAGACAACTGAATACCCATGTAGCAGCAAGGCTCAGAAGAGCCCACACACTCAGATCTTAACCCCAGTGTGCAGAAAGGGTCAAAACGTGTTTTTCAGCAGAAATAAACATGTTTCTGCAAGTTTGGTCAACCCCATGTAAGTTATGGGGCAGTAACAGTACACTCTGCAAAACGTGTTTTTCAGCCCAAAATAAACGCGTTTTTTCAGACAACTGAATCCCCATGTAGCAGCAAGGCTCAGAAGAGCCCACACACTCAGATCTTAACCCCAGTGTGCTGAAAGTGTCAAAACATGTTTTTCAGCAGAAATAAACATGTTTCTGCAGGTTTGGTCAACCCCATGTAAGTTATGGGGCAGTAACAGTACACTTTTCAAAACGTGTTTTTCTGCCCGAAATAAACGCGTTTTTTCAGACAACTGAATACCCATGTAGCAGCAAGGCTCAGAAGAGCCCACACACTCAGATCTTAACCCCAGTGTGCAGAAAGGGTCAAAACGTGTTTTTCAGCAGAAATAAACATGTTTCTGCAGGTTTGGTCAACCCCATGTAAGTTATGGGGCAGTAACAGTACACTTTTCAAAACGTGTTTTTCAGCCCGAAATAAACGCGTTTTTTCAGACAACTGAATACCCATGTAGCAGCAAGGCTCAGAAGAGCCCACACACTCAGATCTTAACCCCAGTGTGCAGAAAGGGTCAAAACGTGTTTTTCAGCAGAAATAAACATGTTTCTGCAAGTTTGGTCAACCCCATGTAAGTTATGGGGCAGTAACAGTACACTCTGCAAAACGTGTTTTTCAGCCCGAAATAAACGCGTTTTTTCAGACAACTGAATCCCCATGTAGCAGCAAGGCTCAGAAGAGCCCACACACTCAGATCTTAACCCCAGTGTGCTGAAAGTGTCAAAACATGTTTTTCAGCAGAAATAAACATGTTTCTGCAAGTTTGGTCAACCCCATGTAAGTTATGGGGCAGTAACAGTACACTTTTCAAAATGTGTTTTTCAGCCCGAAATAAACGCGTTTTTTCAGACAACTGAATACCCATGTAGCAGCAAGGCCCAGAAGAGCCCACACACTCAGATCTTAACCCCAGTGTGCAGAAAGGGTCAAAACGTGTTTTTCAGCAGAAATAAACATGTTTCTGCAAGTTTGGTCAACCCCATGTAAGTTATGGGGCAGTAACAGTACACTCTGCAAAACGTGTTTTTCAGCCCGAAATAAACGTGTTTTTTCAGACAACTGAATCCCCATGTAGCAGCAAGGCTCAGAAGAGCCCACACACTCAGATCTTAACCCCAGTGTGCAGAAAGGGTCAAAACATGTTTTTCAGCAGAAATAAACATGTTTCTGCAAGTTTGGTCAACCCCATGTAAGTTATGGGGCAGTAACAGTACACTCTGCAAAACGTGTTTTTCAGCCCGAAATAAACGCGTTTTTTCAGACAACTGAATCCCCATGTAGCAGCAAGGCTCAGAAGAGCCCACACACTCAGATCTTAACCCCAGTGTGCAGAAAGGGTCAAAACGTGTTTTTCAGCAGAAATAAACATGTTTCTGCAAGTTTGGTCAACCCCATGTAAGTTATGGGGCAGTAACAGTACACTCTGCAAAACGTGTTTTTCAGCCCGAAATAAACGCGTTTTTTCAGACAACTGAATACCCATGTAGCAGCAAGGCTCAGAAGAGCCCACACACTCAGATCTTAACCCCAGTGTGCAGAAAGGGTCAAAACGTGTTTTTCAGCAGAAATAAACATGTTTCTGCAGGTTTGGTCAACCCCATGTAGGTTATGGGGCAGTAACAGTACACTTTTCAAAACGTGTTTTTCAGCCAGAAATAAACGCGTTTTTTCAGACAACTGAATACCCATGTAGCAGCAAGGCTCAGAAGAGCCCACACACTCAGATCTTAACCCCAGTGTGCAGAAAGGGTCAAAACGTGTTTTTCAGCAGAAATAAACATGTTTCTGCAAGTTTGGTCAACCCCATGTAAGTTATGGGGCAGTAACAGTACACTTTTCAAAACGTGTTTTTCAGCCCGAAATAAACGCGTTTTTTCAGACAACTGAATCCCCATGTAGCAGCAAGGCTCAGAAGAGCCCACACACTCAGATCTTAACCCCAGTGTGCTGAAAGTGTCAAAACATGTTTTTCAGCAGAAATAAACATGTTTCTGCAAGTTTGGTCAACCCCATGTAAGTTATGGGGCAGTAACAGTACACTCTGCAAAACGTGTTTTTCAGCCCGAAATAAACGTGTTTTTTCAGACAACTGAATCCCCATGTAGCAGCAAGGCTCAGAAGAGCCCACACACTCAGATCTTAACCCCAGTGTGCAGAAAGGGTCAAAACATGTTTTTCAGCAGAAATAAACATGTTTCTGCAAGTTTGGTCAACCCCATGTAAGTTATGGGGCAGTAACAGTACACTCTGCAAAACGTGTTTTTCAGCCCGAAATAAACGCGTTTTTTCAGACAACTGAATCCCCATGTAGCAGCAAGGCTCAGAAGAGCCCACACACTCAGATCTTAACCCCAGTGTGCAGAAAGGGTCAAAACGTGTTTTTCAGCAGAAATAAACATGTTTCTGCAAGTTTGGTCAACCCCATGTAAGTTATGGGGCAGTAACAGTACACTCTGCAAAACGTGTTTTTCAGCCCGAAATAAACGCGTTTTTTCAGACAACTGAATACCCATGTAGCAGCAAGGCTCAGAAGAGCCCACACACTCAGATCTTAACCCCAGTGTGCAGAAAGGGTCAAAACGTGTTTTTCAGCAGAAATAAACATGTTTCTGCAGGTTTGGTCAACCCCATGTAGGTTATGGGGCAGTAACAGTACACTTTTCAAAACGTGTTTTTCAGCCCGAAATAAACGCGTTTTTTCAGACAACTGAATCCCCATGTAGCAGCAAGGCTCAGAAGAGCCCACACACTCAGATCTTAACCCCAGTGTGCTGAAAGTGTCAAAACATGTTTTTCAGCAGAAATAAACATGTTTCTGCAAGTTTGGTCAACCCCATGTAAGTTATGGGGCAGTAACAGTACACTTTTCAAAACGTGTTTTTCAGGCCGAAATAAACGCGTTTTTTCAGAAAACTGAATACCCATGTAGCAGCAAGGCTCAGAAGAGCCCACACACTCAGATCTTAACCCCAGTGTGCAGAAAGGGTGAAAACGTGTTTTTCAGCAGAAATAAACATGTTTCTGCAAGTTTGGTCAACCCCATGTAAGTTATGGGGCAGTAACAGTACACTTTTCAAAACGTGTTTTTCAGCCCGAAATAAACGCGTTTTTTCAGACAACTGAATACCCATGTAGCAGCAAGGCTCAGAAGAGCCCACACACTCAGATCTTAACCCCAGTGTGCAGAAAGGGTCAAAACGTGTTTTTCAGCAGAAATAAACATGTTTCTGCAAGTTTGGTCAACCCCATGTAAGTTATGGGGCAGTAACAGTACACTCTGCAAAACGTGTTTTTCAGCCCGAAATAAACGCGTTTTTTCAGACAACTGAATCCCCATGTAGCAGCAAGGCTCAGAAGAGCCCACACACTCAGATCTTAACCCCAGTGTGCTGAAAGTGTCAAAACATGTTTTTCAGCAGAAATAAACATGTTTCTGCAGGTTTGGTCAACCCCATGTAAGTTATGGGGCAGTAACAGTACACTTTTCAAAACGTGTTTTTCAGCCCGAAATAAACGCGTTTTTTCAGACAACTGAATACCCATGTAGCAGCAAGGCTCAGAAGAGCCCACACACTCAGATCTTAACCCCAGTGTGCAGAAAGGGTCAAAACGTGTTTTTCAGCAGAAATAAACATGTTTCTGCAAGTTTGGTCAACCCCATGTAAGTTATGGGGCAGTAACAGTACACTCTGCAAAACGTGTTTTTCAGCCCGAAATAAACGCGTTTTTTCAGACAACTGAATCCCCATGTAGCAGCAAGGCTCAGAAGAGCCCACACACTCAGATCTTAACCCCAGTGTGCTGAAAGTGTCAAAACATGTTTTTCAGCAGAAATAAACATGTTTCTGCAAGTTTGGTCAACCCCCTGTAAGTTATGGGGCAGTAACAGTACACTCTGCAAAACGTATTTTTCAGCCCGAAATAAACGCGTTTTTTCAGACAACTGAATCCCCATGTAGCAGCAAGGCTCAGAAGAGCCCACACACTCAGATCTTAACCCCAGTGTGCAGAAAGGGTCAAAACGTGTTTTTCAGCAGAAATAAACATGTTTCTGCAAGTTTGGTCAACCCCAAGTAAGTTATGGGGCAGTAACAGTACACTCTGCAAAACGTATTTTTTCAGCCCGAAATAAACGCGTTTTTTCAGACAACTGAATCCCCATGTAGCAGCAAGGCTCAAAAGAGCCCACACACTCAGATCTTAACCCCAGTGTGCAGAAAGGTTCAAAACGTGTTTTTCAGCAGAAATAAACATGTTTCTGCAAGTTTGGGCAACCCCATGTAAGTTATGGGGCAGTAACAGTACACTCTGCAAAACGTGTTTTTCAGCCCGAAATAAACGCGTTTTTTCAGACAACTGAATCCCCATGTAGCAGCAAGGCTCAGAAGAGCCCACACACTCAGATCTTAACCCCAGTGTGCAGAAAGGGTCAAAACGTGTTTTTCAGCAGAAATAAACATGTTTCTGCAAGTTTGGTCAACCCCATGTAAGTTATGGGGCAGTAACAGTACACTTTTCAAAACGTGTTTTTCAGCCCGAAATAAACGCGTTTTTTCAGACAACTGAATCCCCATGTAGCAGCAAGGCTCAGAAGAGCCCACACACTCAGATCTTAACCCCAGTGTGCAGAAAGGTTCAAAACGTGTTTTTCAGCAGAAATAAACATGTTTCTGCAAGTTTGGGCAACCCCATGTAAGTTATGGGGCAGTAACAGTACACTCTGCAAAACGTGTTTTTCAGCCCGAAATAAACGCGTTTTTTCAGACAACTGAATCCCCATGTAGCAGCAAGGCTCAGAAGAGCCCACACACTCAGATCTTAACCCCAGTGTGCAGAAATGGTCAAAACGTGTTTTTCAGCAGAAATAAACATGTTTCTGCAAGTTTGGTCAAACCCATGTAAGTTATGGGGCAGTAACAGTACACTTTTCAAAACGTGTTTTTCAGCCCGAAATAAACGCGTTTTTTCAGACAACTGAATCCCCATGTAGCAGCAAGTCTCAGAAGAGCCCACACACTCAGCTCTTAACCCCAGTGTGCAGAAAGGGTCAAAACATGTTTTTCAGCAGAAATAAACATGTTTCTGCAAGTTTGGTCAACCCCATGTAAGTTATGGGGCAGTAACAGTACACTCTGCAAAACGTGTTTTTCAGCCCGAAATAAACGCGTTTTTTCAGACAACTGAATCCCCATGTAGCAGCAAGTCTCAGAAGAGCCCACACACTCAGATCTTAACCCCAGTGTGCAGAAAGGGTCAAAACATGTTTTTCAGCAGAAATAAACATGTTTCTGCAAGTTTGGTCAACCCCATGTAAGTTATGGGGCAGTAACAGTACACTCTGCAAAACGTGTTTTTCAGCCCGAAATAAACAAGTTTTTTCAGACAACTGAATCCCCATGTAGCAGCAAGGCTCAGAAGAGCCCACACACTCAGATCTTAACCCCAGTGTGCTGAAAGTGTCAAAACATGTTTTTCAGCAGAAATAAACATGTTTCTGCAAGTTTGGTCAACCCCATGTAAGTTATGGGGCAGTAACAGTACACTTTTCAAAACGTGTTTTTCAGCCCGAAATAAACGCGTTTTTTCAGACAACTGAATACCCATGTAGCAGCAAGGCTCAGAAGAGCCCACACACTCAGATCTTAACCCCAGTGTGCAGAAAGGGTCAAAACGTGTTTTTCAGCAGAAATAAACATGTTTCTGCAGGTTTGGTCAACCCCATGTAAGTTATGGGGCAGTAACAGTACACTTTTCAAAACGTGTTTTTCAGCCCGAAATAAACGCGTTTTTTCAGACAACTGAATACCCATGTAGCAGCAAGGCTCAGAAGAGCCCACACACTCAGATCTTAACCCCAGTGTGCAGAAAGGGTCAAAACGTGTTTTTCAGCAGAAATAAACATGTTTCTGCAAGTTTGGTCAACCCCATGTAAGTTATGGGGCAGTAACAGTACACTCTGCAAAACGTGTTTTTCAGCCCGAAATAAACGCGTTTTTTCAGACAACTGAATCCCCATGTAGCAGCAAGGCTCAGAAGAGCCCACACACTCAGATCTTAACCCCAGTGTGCTGAAAGTGTCAAAACATGTTTTTCAACAGAAATAAACATGTTTCTGCAAGTTTGGTCAACCCCATGTAAGTTATGGGGCAGTAACAGTACTCTTTTCAAAACGTGTTTTTCAGCCCGAAATAAACGCGTTTTTTCAGACAACTGAATACCCATGTAGCAGCAAGGCTCAGAAGAGCCCACACACTCAGATCTTAACCCCAGTGTGCAGAAAGGGTCAAAACGTGTTTTTCAGCAGAAATAAACATGTTTCTGCAGGTTTGGTCAACCCCATGTAAGTTATGGGGCAGTAACAGTACACTTTTCAAAACGTGTTTTTCAGCCCGAAATAAACGCGTTTTTTCAGACAACTGAATACCCATGTAGCAGCAAGGCTCAGAAGAGCCCACACACTCAGATCTTAACCCCAGTGTGCAGAAAGGGTCAAAACGTGTTTTTCAGCAGAAATAAACATGTTTCTGCAAGTTTGGTCAACCCCATGTAAGTTATGGGGCAGTAACAGTACACTCTGCAAAACGTGTTTTTCAGCCCGAAATAAACGCGTTTTTTCAGACAACTGAATCCCCATGTAGCAGCAAGGCTCAGAAGAGCCCACACACTCAGATCTTAACCCCAGTGTGCTGAAAGTGTCAAAACATGTTTTTCAACAGAAATAAACATGTTTCTGCAAGTTTGGTCAACCCCATGTAAGTTATGGGGCAGTAACAGTACACTTTTCAAAACGTGTTTTTCAGCCCGAAATAAACGCGTTTTTTCAGACAACTGAATACCCATGTAGCAGCAAGGCTCAGAAGAGCCCA
The DNA here is from genome assembly GCF_040954835.1 of Lepisosteus oculatus. Lineage (NCBI taxonomy): Eukaryota > Metazoa > Chordata > Actinopteri > Semionotiformes > Lepisosteidae > Lepisosteus > Lepisosteus oculatus. Next base: position 27,482 of record NW_027167973.1, read on the forward strand.
CACACTCAGATCTTAACCCCAGTGTGCAGAAAGGGTCAAAACGTGTTTTTCAGCAGAAATAAACATGTTTCTGCAGGTTTGGTCAACCCCATGTAAGTTATGGGGCAGTAACAGTACACTTTTCAAAACGTGTTTTTCAGCCCGAAATAAACGCGTTTTTTCAGACAACTGAATACCCATGTAGCAGCAAGGCTCAGAAGAGCCCACACACTCAGATTTTAACCCCAGTGTGCAGAAAGGGTCAAAACGTGTTTTTCAGCAAAAATAAACATGTTTCTGCAAGTTTGGTCAACCCCATGTAAGTTATGGGGCAGTAACAGTACACTCTGCAAAACGTGTTTTTCAGCCCGAAATAAACGCGTTTTTTCAGACAACTGAATCCCCATGTAGCAGCAAGGCTCAGAAGAGCCCACACACTCAGATCTTAACCCCAGTGTGCTGAAAGTGTCAAAACATGTTTTTCAACAGAAATAAACATGTTTCTGCAAGTTTGGTCAACCCCATGTAAGTTATGGGGCAGTAACAGTACACTTTTCAAAACGTGTTTTTCAGCCCGAAATAAACGCGTTTTTTCAGACAACTGAATACCCATGTAGCAGCAAGGCCCAGAAGAGCCCACACACTCAGATCTTAACCCCAGTGTGCAGAAAGGGTCAAAACGTGTTTTTCAGCAGAAATAAACATGTTTCTGCAAGTTTGGTCAACCCCATGTAAGTTATGGGACAGTAACAGTACACTCTGCAAAACGTGTTTTTCAGCCCGAAATAAACGCGTTTTTTCAGACAACTGAATCCCCATGTAGCAGCAAGGCTCAGAAGAGCCCACACACTCAGATCTTAACCCCAGTGTGCTGAAAGTGTCAAAACATGTTTTTCAGCAGAAATAAACATGTTTCTGCAAGTTTGGTCAAACCCATGTAAGTTATGGGGCAGTAACAGTACACTTTTCAAAACGTGTTTTTCAGCCCGAAATAAACGCGTTTTTTCAGACAACTGAATACCCATGTAGCAGCAAGGCTCAGAAGAGCCCACACACTCAGATCTTAACCCCAGTGTGCAGAAAGGGTCAAAACGTGTTTTTCAGCAGAAATAAACATGTTTCTGCAAGTTTGGTCAACCCCATGTAAGTTATGGGGCAGTAACAGTACACTCTGCAAAACGTGTTTTTCAGCCCGAAATAAACACGTTTTTTCAGACAACTGAATCCCCATGTAGCAGCAAGGCTCAGAAGAGCCCACACACTCAGATCTTAACCCCAGTGTGCTGAAAGTGTCAAAACATGTTTTTCAGCAGAAATAAACATGTTTCTGCAAGTTTGGTCAAACCCATGTAAGTTATGGGGCAGTAACAGTACACTTTTCAAAACGTGTTTTTCAGCCCGAAATAAACGCGTTTTTTCAGACAACTGAATACCCATGTAGCAGCAAGGCTCAGAAGAGCCCACACACTCAGATCTTAACCCCAGTGTGCAGAAAGGGTCAAAACGTGTTTTTCATCAGAAATAAACATGTTTCTGCAAGTTTGGTCAACCCCATGTAAGTTATGGGGCAGTAACAGTACACTCTGCAAAACGTGTTTTTCAGCCCGAAATAAACAAGTTTTTTCAGACAACTGAATCCCCATGTAGCAGCAAGGCTCAGAAGAGCCCACACACTCAGATCTTAACCCCAGTGTGCTGAAAGTGTCAAAACATGTTTTTCAGCAGAAATAAACATGTTTCTGCAAGTTTGGTCAACCCCATGTAAGTTATGGGGCAGTAACAGTACACTTTTCAAAACGTGTTTTTCAGCCCGAAATAAACGCGTTTTTTCAGACAACTGAATACCCATGTAGCAGCAAGGCTCAGAAGAGCCCACACACTCAGATCTTAACCCCAGTGTGCAGAAAGGGTCAAAACGTGTTTTTCAGCAGAAATAAACATGTTTCTGCAGGTTTGGTCAACCCCATGTAAGTTATGGGGCAGTAACAGTACACTTTTCAAAACGTGTTTTTCAGCCCGAAATAAACGCGTTTTTTCAGACAACTGAATACCCATGTAGCAGCAAGGCTCAGAAGAGCCCACACACTCAGATCTTAACCCCAGTGTGCAGAAAGGGTCAAAACGTGTTTTTCAGCAGAAATAAACATGTTTCTGCAAGTTTGGTCAACCCCATGTAAGTTATGGGGCAGTAACAGTACACTCTGCAAAACGTGTTTTTCAGCCCGAAATAAACGCGTTTTTTCAGACAACTGAATCCCCATGTTGCAGCAAGGCTCAGAAGAGCCCACACACTCAGATCTTAACCCCAGTGTGCTGAAAGTGTCAAAACATGTTTTTCAACAGAAATAAACATGTTTCTGCAAGTTTGGTCAACCCCATGTAAGTTATGGGGCAGTAACAGTACACTTTTCAAAACGTGTTTTTCAGCCCGAAATAAACGCGTTTTTTCAGACAACTGAATACCCATGTAGCAGCAAGGCTCAGAAGAGCCCACACACTCAGATCTTAACCCCAGTGTGCAGAAAGGGTCAAAACGTGTTTTTCAGCAGAAATAAACATGTTTCTGCAGGTTTGGTCAACCCCATGTAAGTTATGGGGCAGTAACAGTACACTTTTCAAAACGTGTTTTTCAGCCCGAAATAAACGCGTTTTTTCAGACAACTGAATACCCATGTAGCAGCAAGGCTCAGAAGAGCCCACACACTCAGATCTTAACCCCAGTGTGCAGAAAGGGTCAAAACGTGTTTTTCAGCAGAAATAAACATGTTTCTGCAAGTTTGGTCAACCCCATGTAAGTTATGGGGCAGTAACAGTACACTCTGCAAAACGTGTTTTTCAGCCCGAAATAAACGCGTTTTTTCAGACAACTGAATCCCCATGTAGCAGCAAGGCTCAGAAGAGCCCACACACTCAGATCTTAACCCCAGTGTGCTGAAAGTGTCAAAACATGTTTTTCAACAGAAATAAACATGTTTCTGCAAGTTTGGTCAACCCCATGTAAGTTATGGGGCAGTAACAGTACACTTTTCAAAACCTGTTTTTCAGCCCGAAATAAACGCGTTTTTTCAGACAACTGAATACCCATGTAGCAGCAAGGCCCAGAAGAGCCCACACACTCAGATCTTAACCCCAGTGTGCAGAAAGGGTCAAAACGTGTTTTTCAGCAGAAATAAACATGTTTCTGCAAGTTTGGTCAACCCCATGTAAGTTATGGGACAGTAACAGTACACTCTGCAAAACGTGTTTTTCAGCCCGAAATAAACGCGTTTTTTTCAGACAACTGAATCCCCATGTAACAGCAAGGCTCAGAAGAGCCCACACACTCAGCTCTTAACCCCAGTGTGCAGAAAGGGTCAAAACGTGTTTTTCAGCAGAAATAAACATGTTTCTGCAAGTTTGGTCAACCCCATATAAGTTATGGGGCAGTAACAGCACACTTTGCAAAACGTGTTTTTCAGCCCGAAATAAACACGTTTTTTCAGACAACTGAAACCCCTTGTAACAGCAAGGCTCAGATGAGCCCACACACTCAGCTCTTAACCCCAGTGTGCAGAAAGGGTCAAAACGTGTTTTTCAGCAGAAATAAACATGTTTCTGCAAGTTTGGTCAACCCCATGTAAGTTATGGGGCAGTAACAGCACACTTTGCAAAACGTGTTTTTCAGCCCGAAATAAACACGTTTTTTCAGACAACTGAATCCCCATGTAACATCAAGGCTCAGACGAGCCCACACACTCAGCTCTTAACCCCAGTGTGCAGAAAGAGTCAAAACGTGTTTTTCAGCAGAAATAAACATGTTTCTGCAAGTTTGGTCAACCCCATGAAAGTTATGGGCAGTAACAGCACACTTTGCAAAACGTGTTTTTCAGCCCGAAATAAACGCGTTTTTTCAGACAACTGAATCCCCATGTAACAGCAAGGCTCAGAAGAGCCCACACACTCAGCTCTTAACCCCAGTGTGCAGAAAGGGTCAAAACGTGTTTTTCAGCAGAAATAAACATGTTTCTGCAAGTTTGGTCAACCCCATGTAAGTTATGGGGCAGTAACAGCACACTTTGCAAAACGTGTTTTTCAGCAGAAATAAACATGTTTCTGCAAGTTTGGTCAACCCCATGTAAGTTATGGGGCAGTAACAGCACACTTTGCAAAACGTGTTTTTCAGCCCGAAATAAACGCGTTTTTTCAGACAACTGAATCCCCATGTAACAGCAAGGCTCAGAAGAGCCCACACACTCAGCTCTTAACCCCAGTGTGCAGAAAGGGTCAAAACGTGTTTTTCAGCAGAAATAAACATGTTTCTGCAAGTTTGGTCAACCCCATGTAAGTTACGGGGCAGTAACAGCACACTTTGCAAAACGTGTTTTTCAGCCCGAAATAAACGCGTTTTTTCAGACAACTGAATCCCCATGTAACAGCAAGGCTCAGACGAGCCCACACACTCAGCTCTTAACCCCAGTGTGCAGAAAGGGTCAAAACGTGTTTTTCAGCAGAAATAAACATGTTTCTGCAAGTTTGGTCAACCCCATGTAAGTTATGGGGCAGTAACAGCACACTTTGCAAAACGTGTTTTTCAGCCCGAAATAAATGCGTTTTTTCAGACAACTGAATCCCCATGTAACAGCAAGGCTCAGACGAGCTCACACAGTCAGCTCTTAACCCCAGTGTGCAGAAAGTGTCAAAACGTGTTTTTCAGCAGAAATAAACATGTTTCTGCAAGTTTGGTCAACCCCATGAAAGTTATGGGGCAGTAACAGCACACTTTGCAAAACGTGTTTTTCAGCCCGAAATAAACGCGTTTTTTCAGACAACTTAATCCCCATGTAACAGCAAGGCTCAGACGAGCCCACACACTCAGCTCTTATCCAAAGTGTGCAGAAAGGGTCAAAACGTGTTTTTCAGCAGAAATAAACATGTTTCTGCAAGTTTGGTCAACCCCATGTAAGTTATGGGGCAGTAACAGCACACTTTGCAAAACGTGTTTTTCAGCCCGAAATACACGTTTTTTTAGACAACTGAATCCCCATGTAACAACAAGGCTCAGAAGAGCCCACACACTCAGCTCTTAACCGCAGTGTGCAGAAAGGGTGAAAACGTGTTTTTCAGCAGAAATAAACATGTTTCTGCAAGTTTGGTCAACCCCATGTAAGTTATGGGGCAGTAACAGCACACTTTGCAAAACGTGTTTTTCAGCCCGAAATAAACACGTTTTTTCAGACAACTGAATCCCCATGTAACAACAAGGCTCAGAAGAGCCCACACACTCAGCTCTTAACCCCAGTGTGCAGAAAGGGTCAAAACGTGTTTTTCAGCAGAAATAAACATGTTTCTGCAAGTTTGGTCAACCCCATGTAAGTTATGGGGCAGTAACAGCACAGTTTTCAAAACGTGTTTTTCAGCCCGAAATAAACGCGTTTTTTCAGACAACTGAATCCCCATGTAACAGCAAGGCTCAGAAGAGCCCACACACTCAGCTCTTAACCCCAGTGTGCAGAAAGTGTCAAAACGTGTTTTTCATCAGAAATAAACGTGTTTCTGCAAGTTTGGTCAACCCCATGAAAGTTATGGGGCAGTAACAGCACACTTTGCAAAACGTGTTTTTCAGCCCGAAATAAACACGTTTTTTCAGACAACTGAATCCCCATGTAACATCAAGGCTCAGACGAGCCCACACACTCAGCTCTTAACCCCAGTGTGCAGAAAGAGTCAAAACGTGTTTTTCAGCAGAAATAAACATGTTTCTGCAAGTTTGGTCAACCCCATGAAAGTTATGGGCAGTAACAGCACACTTTGCAAAACGTGTTTTTCAGCCCGAAATAAACGCGTTTTTTCAGACAACTGAATCCCCATGTAACAGCAAGGCTCAGAAGAGCCCACACACTCAGCTCTTAACCCCAGTGTGCAGAAAGGGTCAAAACGTGTTTTTCAGCAGAAATAAACATGTTTCTGCAAGTTTGGTCAACCCCATGTAAGTTATGGGGCAGTAACAGCACACTTTGCAAAACGTGTTTTTCAGCAGAAATAAACATGTTTCTGCAAGTTTGGTCAACCCCATGTAAGTTATGGGGCAGTAACAGCACACTTTGCAAAACGTGTTTTTCAGCCCGAAATAAACGCGTTTTTTCAGACAACTGAATCCCCATGTAACAGCAAGGCTCAGAAGAGCCCACACACTCAGCTCTTAACCCCAGTGTGCAGAAAGGGTCAAAACGTGTTTTTCAGCAGAAATAAACATGTTTCTGCAAGTTTGGTCAACCCCATGTAAGTTACGGGGCAGTAACAGCACACTTTGCAAAACGTGTTTTTCAGCCCGAAATAAACGCGTTTTTTCAGACAACTGAATCCCCATGTAACAGCAAGGCTCAGACGAGCCCACACACTCAGCTCTTAACCCCAGTGTGCAGAAAGGGTCAAAACGTGTTTTTCAGCAGAAATAAACATGTTTCTGCAAGTTTGGTCAACCCCATGTAAGTTATGGGGCAGTAACAGCACAGTTTGCAAAACGTGTTTTTCAGCCCGAAATAAACGCGTTTTTTCAGACAACTGAATCCCCATGTAACAGCAAGGCTCAGACGAGCCCACACAGTCAGCTCTTAACCCCAGTGTGCAGAAAGTGTCAAAACGTGTTTTTCAGCAGAAATAAACATGTTTCTGCAAGTTTGGTCAACCCCATGAAAGTTATGGGGCAGTAACAGCACACTTTGCAAAACGTGTTTTTCAGCCCGAAATAAACGCGTTTTTTCAGACAACTTAATCCCCATGTAACAGCAAGGCTCAGACGAGCCCACACACTCAGCTCTTATCCAAAGTGTGCAGAAAGGGTCAAAACGTGTTTTTCAGCAGAAATAAACATGTTTCTGCAAGTTTGGTCAACCCCATGTAAGTTATGGGGCAGTAACAGCACACTTTGCAAAACGTGTTTTTCAGCCCGAAATACACGTTTTTTTAGACAACTGAATCCCCATGTAACAACAAGGCTCAGAAGAGCCCACACACTCAGCTCTTAACCGCAGTGTGCAGAAAGGGTGAAAACGTGTTTTTCAGCAGAAATAAACATGTTTCTGCAAGTTTGGTCAACCCCATGTAAGTTATGGGGCAGTAACAGCACACTTTGCAAAACGTGTTTTTCAGCCCGAAATAAACACGTTTTTTCAGACAACTGAATCCCCATGTAACAACAAGGCTCAGAAGAGCCCACACACTCAGCTCTTAACCCCAGTGTGCAGAAAGGGTCAAAACGTGTTTTTCAGCAGAAATAAACATGTTTCTGCAAGTTTGGTCAACCCCATGTAAGTTATGGGGCAGTAACAGCACAGTTTTCAAAACGTGTTTTTCAGCCCGAAATAAACGCGTTTTTTCAGACAACTGAATCCCCATGTAACAGCAAGGCTCAGAAGAGCCCACACACTCAGCTCTTAACCCCAGTGTGCAGAAAGTGTCAAAACGTGTTTTTCATCAGAAATAAACGTGTTTCTGCAAGTTTGGTCAACCCCATGAAAGTTATGGGGCAGTAACAGCACACTTTGCAAACCGTGTTTTTCAGCCCGAAATAAACGCGTTTTTTCAGACAACTGAATCCCCATGTAACAGCAAGGCTCAGACGAGCCCACACACTCAGCTCTTAACCCCAGTGTGCAGAAAGGGTCAAAACATGTTTTTCAGCAGAAATAAACATGTTTCTGCAAGTTTGGTCAACCCCATGTAAGTTATGGGGCAGTAACAGCACACTTTGCAAAACGTGTTTTTCAGCCCGAAATAAACGCGTTTTTTCAGACAACTGAATCCCCATGTAACAGCAAGGCTCAGAAGAGCCCCCACACTCAGCTCTTAACCCCAGTGTGCAGAAAGGGTCAAAACGTGTTTTTCAGCAGAAATAAACATGTTTCTGCAAGTTTGGTCAACCCCATGTAAGTTACGGGGCAGTAACAGCACACTTTGCAAAACGTGTTTTTTAGCCCGAAATAAACGCGTTTTTTCAGACAACTGAATCCCCATGTAACAGCAAGGCTCAGACGAGCCCACACACTCAGCTCTTAACCCCAGTGTGCAGAAAGGGTCAAAACGTGTTTTTCAGCAGAAATAAACATGTTTCTGCAAGTTTGGTCAACCCCATGTAAGTTATGGGGCAGTAACAGCACAGTTTTCAAAACGTGTTTTTCAGCCCGAAATAAACGCGTTTTTTAGACAACTGAATCCCCATGTAACAGCAAGGCTCAGAAGAGCCCACACACTCAGCTCTTAAACTCGGTGTGCAGAAAGTGTCAAAATGTGTTTTTCAGCAGAAATAAACATGTTTCTGCAAGTTTGGTCAACCCCATGAAAGTTATGGGGCAGTAACAGCACACTTTGCAAAACGTGTTTTTCAGCCCGAAATAAACGCGTTTTTTCAGACAACTGAATCCCCATGTAACAGCATGGCTCATTAGAGCCCACACACTCAGCTCTTAACCCCAGTGTGCAGAAAGGGTCAAAACTTGTTTTTCAGCAGAAATAAACATGTTTCTGCAAGTTTGGTCAACCCCATGTAAGTTATGGGGCAGTAACAGCACACTTTGCAAAATGTGTTTTTCAGCCCGAAATAAACGTGTTTTTTCAGACAACTGAATCCCCATGTAACAGCAAGGCTCAGACGAGCCCACACACTCAGCTCTAAACTCCAGTGTGCAGATAGGGTCAAAACGTGTTTTTCATCAGAAATAAACATGTTTCTTCAAGTTTGGTCAACCCCATGAAAGTTATGGGGCAGTAACACCACACTTTGCAAAACGTGTTTTTCAGCCCGAAATAAACGCGTTTTTTCAGACAACTGAATCCCCATGTAACAGCAAGGCTCAGAAGAGCCCACACACTCAGCTCTTAACCCCAGTGTGCAGAAAGGGTCAAAACATGTTTTTCAGCAGAAATAAACATGTTTCTGCAAGTTTGGTCAACCCCATGTAAGTTATGGGGCAGTAACAGCACACTTTTCAAAACGTGTTTTTCAGCCCGAAATAAATGCGTTTTTTCAGACAACTGAATCCCCATGTAACAGCAAGGCTCAGAAGAGCCCACACACTCAGCTCTTAACCCCAGTGTGCAGAAAGGGTCAAAACGTGTTTTTCAGCAGAAATAAACATGTTTCTGCAAGTTTGGTCAACCCCATGTAAGTTATGGGGCAGTAACAGCACACTTTGCAAAACGTGTTTTTCAGCCCGAAATAAATGCGTTTTTTCAGACAACTGAATCCCCATGTAACAGCAAGGCTCAGACGAGCCCACACAGTCAGCTCTTAACCCCAGTGTGCAGAAAGTGTCAAAACGTGTTTTTCAGCAGAAATAAACATGTTTCTGCAAGTTTGGTCAACCCCATGAAAGTTATGGGGCAGTAACAGCACACTTTGCAAAACGTGTTTTTCAGCCCGAAATAAACGCGTTTTTTCAGACATCTTAATCCCCATGTAACAGCAAGGCTCAGACGAGCCCACACACTCAGCTCTTATCCAAAGTGTGCAGAAAGGGTCAAAACGTGTTTTTCAGCAGAAATAAACATGTTTCTGCAAGTTTGGTCAACCCCATGTAAGTTATGGGGCAGTAACAGCACACTTTGCAAAACGTGTTTTTCAGCCCGAAATACACGTTTTTTTAGACAACTGAATCCCCATGTAACAACAAGGCTCAGAAGAGCCCACACACTCAGCTCTTAACCGCAGTGTGCAGAAAGGGTGAAAACGTGTTTTTCAGCAGAAATAAACATGTTTCTGCAAGTTTGGTCAACCCCATGTAAGTTATGGGGCAGTAACAGCACAGTTTTCAAAACGTGTTTTTCAGCCCGTAATAAACGCGTTTTTTCAGACAACTTAATCCCCATGTAACAGCAAGGCTCAGAAGAGCCCACACACTCAGCTCTTAACCGCAGTGTGCAGAAAGGGTCAAAACGTGTTTTTCAGCAGAAATAAACATGTTTCTGCAAGTTTGGTCAACCCCATGTAAGTTATGGGGCAGTAACAGCACACTTTGCAAAACGTGTTTTTCAGCCCGAAATAAACGCGTTTTTTCAGACAACTGAATCCCCATGTAACAGCAAGGCTCAGAAGAGCCCACACACTCAGCTCTTAACCCCAGTGTGCAGAAAGGGTCAAAACGTGTTTTTCAGCAGAAATAAACATGTTTCTGCAAGTTTGGTCAACCCCATGTAAGTTATGGGGCAGTAACAGCACAGTTTTCAAAACGTGTTTTTCAGCCCGAAATAAACGCGTTTTTTCAGACAACTGAATCCCCATGTAACAGCAAGGCTCAGACGAGCCCACACACTCAGCTCTTAACCCCAGTGTGCAGAAAGGGTCAAAACGTGTTTTTCAGCAGAAATAAACATGTTTCTGCAAGTTTGCTCAACCCCATGTAAGTTTTGGGGCAGTAACAGCACAGTTTTCAAAACGTGTTTTTCAGCCAGAAATAAACGCGTTTTTTCAGACAACTGAATCCCCATGTAACAGCAAGGCTCAGAAGAGCCCACACACTCAGCTCTGAACCCCAGTGTGCAGAAAGTGTCAAAACGTGTTTTTCAGCAGAAATAAACATGTTTCTGCAAGTTTGGTCAACCCCATGAAAGTTATGGGGCAGTAACAGCACACTTTGCAAAACGTGTTTTTCAGCCCGAAATAAACGCGTTTTTTCAGACAACTGAATCCCCATGTAACAGCAAGGCTCAGAAGAGCCCACACACTCAGCTCTTAACCCCAGTGTACAGAAAGGGTCAAAACGTGTTTTTCAGCAGAAATAAACATGTTTCTGCAAGTTTGGTCAACCCCATGTAAGTTATGGGGCAGTAACAGCACACTTTGCAAAACGTGTTTTTCAGCCCGAAATAAATGCGTTTTTTCAGACAACTGAATCCCCATGTAACAGCAAGGCTCAGACGAGCCCACACAGTCAGCTCTTAACCCCAGTGTGCAGAAAGTGTCAAAACGTGTTTTTCAGCAGAAATAAACATGTTTCTGCAAGTTTGGTCAACCCCATGAAAGTTATGGGGCAGTAACAGCACACTTTGCAAAACGTGTTTTTCAGCCCGAAATAAACGCGTTTTTTCAGACAACTGAATCCCCATGTAACAGCAAGGCTCAGAAGAGCCCACACACTCAGCTCTTAACCCCAGTGTGCAGAAAGGGTCAAAACTTGTTTTTCAGCAGAAATAAACATGTTTCTGCAAGTTTGGTCAACCCCATGTAAGTTATGGGGCAGTAACAGCACACTTTGCAAAATGTGTTTTTCAGCCCGAAATAAACGCGTTTTTTCAGACAACTGAATCCCCATGTAACAGCAAGGCTCAGACGAGCCTACACACTCAGCTCTAAACCCCAGTGTGCAGAAAGGGTCAAAACGTGTTTTTCAGCAGAAATAAACATGTTTCTGCAAGTTTGGTCAACCCCATGTAAGTTATGGGGCAGTAACAGCACACTTCGCAAAACGTGTTTTTCAGCCCGAAATAAACGCGTTTTTTCAGACAACTGAATCCCCATGTAACAGCAAGGCTCAGAAGAGCCCACACAATCAGCTCTTAACCCCAGTGTGCAGAAAGGGTCAAAACGTGTTTTTCAGCAGAAATAAACATGTTTCCGCAAGTTTGGTCAACCCCATGTAAGTTATGGGGCAGTAACAGCACAGTTTTCAAAACGTGTTTTTCAGCCCGAAATAAACGCGTTTTTTCAGACAACTGAATCCCCATGTAACAGCAAGGCTCAGAAGAGCCCACACACTCAGCTCTTAACCCCAGTGTGCAGAAAGGGTCAAAACGTGTTTTTCAGCAGAAATAAACATGTTTCCGCTAGTTTGGTCAACCCCATGTAAGTTATGGGGCAGTAACAGCACAGTTTTCAAAACGTGTTTTTCAGTCCGAAATAAACGCGTTTTTTCAGACAACTGAATCCCCATGTAACAGCAAGGCTCAGAAGAGCCCACACACTCAGCTCTTAACCCCAGTGTGCAGAAAGGGTCAAAACGTGTTTTTCAGCAGAAATAAACATGTTTCTGCAAGTTTGGTCAACCCCATGTAAGTTATGGGGCAGTAACAGCACACTTTGCAAAACGTGTTTTTCAGCCCGAAATAAATGCGTTTTTTCAGACAACTGAATCCCCATGTAACAGCAAGGCTCAGACGAGCCCACACAGTCAGCTCTTAACCCCAGTGTGCAGAAAGTGTCAAAACGTGTTTTTCAGCAGAAATAAACATGTTTCTGCATGTTTGGTCAACCCCATGAAAGTTATGGGGCAGTAACAGCACACTTTGCAAAACGTGTTTTTCAGCCCGAAATAAACGCGTTTTTTCAGACAACTGAATCCCCATGTAACAGCAAGGCTCAGAAGAGCCCACACACTCAGCTCTTAACCCCAGTGTGCAGAAAGGGTCAAAACGTGTTTTTCAGCAGAAATAAACATGTTTCTGCAAGTTTGGTCAACCCCATGAAAGTTATGGGGCAGTAACAGCACACTTTGCAAACCGTGTTTTACAGCCCGAAATAAACGCGTTTTTTCAGACAACTGAATCCCCATGTAACAGCAAGGCTCAGACGAGCCCACACACTCAGCTCTTAACCCCAGTGTGCAGAAAGGGTCAAAACGTGTTTTTCAGCAGAAATAAACATGTTTCTGCAAGTTTGGTCAACCCCATGTAAGTTATGGGGCAGTAACAGCACAGTTTTCAAAACGTGTTTTTCAGCCCGAAATAAACACGTTTTTTCAGACAACTGAATCCCCATGTAACAGCAAGGCTCAGACGAGCCCACACACTCAGCTCTTAACCCCAGTGTGCAGAAAGGGTCAAAACGTGTTTCTCAGCAGAAATAAACATGTTTCTGCAAGTTTGGTCAACCCCATGAAAGTTATGGGGCAGTAACAGCACACTTTGCAAAACGTGTTTTTCAGCCCGAAATAAACGCGTTTTTTCAGACAACTGAATCCCCATGTAACAGCAAGGCTCAGAAGAGCCCACACACTCAGCTCTTAACCCCAGTGTGCAGAAAGGGTCAAAACGTGTTTTTCAGCAGAAATAAACATGTTTCTGCAAGTTTGGTCAACCCCATGAAAGTTATGGGGCAGTAACAGCACACTTTGCAAAACGTGTTTTTCAGCCCGAAATAAACGCGTTTTTTCAGACAACTGAATCCCCATGTAACTGCAAGGCTCAGAAGAGCCCACACACTCAGCTCTTAACCCCAGTGTGCAGAAAGGGTCAAAACGTGTTTTTCAGCAGAAATAAACATGTTTCTGCAAGTTTGGTCAACCCCATGTAAGTTATGGGGCAGTAACAGCACACTTTGCAAAACGTGTTTTTCAGCAGAAATAAACATGTTTCTGCAAGTTTGGTCAACCCCATGTAAGTTATGGGGCAGTAACAGCACACTTTGCAAAACGTGTTTTTCAGCCCGAAATAAACGCGTTTTTTCAGACAACTGAATCCCCATGTAACAGCAAGGCTCAGAAGAGCCCACACACTCAGCTCTTAACCCCAGTGTGCAGAAAGGGTCAAAACGTGTTTTTCAGCAGAAATAAACATGTTTCTGCAAGTTTGGTCAACCCCATGTAAGTTACGGGGCAGTAACAGCACACTTTGCAAAACGTGTTTTTCAGCCCGAAATAAACACGTTTTTTCAGACAACTGAATCCCCATGTAACAGCAAGGCTCAGACGAGCCCACACACTCAGCTCTTAACCCCAGTGTGCAGAAAGGGTCAAAACGTGTTTTTCAGCAGAAATAAACATGTTTCTGCAAGTTTGGTCAACCCCATGTAAGTTATGGGGCAGTAACAGCACAGTTTTCAAAACGTGTTTTTCAACCCGAAATAAACGCGTTTTTTAGACAACTGAATCCCCATGTAACAGCAAGGCTCAGAAGAGCCCACACACTCAGCTCTTAACCCCGGTGTGCAGAAAGTGTCAAAACGTGTTTTTCAGCAGAAATAAACGTGTTTCTGCAAGTTTGGTCAACCCCATGAAAGTTATGGGACAGTAACAGCACACTTTGCAAAACGTGTTTTTCAGCCCGAAATAAACGCGTTTTTTAGACAACTGAATCCCCATGTAACAGCAAGGCTCAGAAGAGCCCACACACTCAGCTCTTAACCCCATTGTGCAGAAAGTGTCAAAACGTGTTTTTCAGCAGAAATAAACATGTTTCTGCAAGTTTGGTCAACCCCATGTAAGTTATGGGGCAGTAACAGCACAGTTTTCAAAACGTGTTTTTCAGCCCGAAATAAACGCGTTTTTTCAGACAACTGAATCCCCATGTAACAGCAAGGCTCAGACGAGCCCACACACTCAGCTCTTAACCCCAGTGTGCAGAAAGGGTCAAAACGTGTTTTTCAGCAGAAATAAACATGTTTCTGCAAGTTTGCTCAACCCCATGTAAGTTTTGGGGCAGTAACAGCACAGTTTTCAAAACGTGTTTTTCAGCCCGAAATAAACGCGTTTTTTAGACAACTGAATCCCCATGTAACAGCAAGGCTCAGAAGAGCCCACACACTCAGCTCTTAACCCCGGTGTGCAGAAAGTGTCAAAATGTGTTTTTCAGCAGAAATAAACATGTTTCTGCAAGTTTGGTCAACCCCATGAAAGTTATGGGGCAGTAACAGCACACTTTGCAAAACGTGTTTTTCAGCCCGAAATAAATGCGTTTTTTCAGACAACTGAATCCCCATGTAACAGCAAGGCTCAGAAGAGCCCACACACTCAGCTCTTAACCCCAGTGTGCAGAAAGGGTCAAAACGTGTTTTTCAGCAGAAATAAACATGTTTCTGCAAGTTTGGTCAACCCCATGTAAGTTATGGGGCAGTAACAGCACACTTTGCAAAACGTGTTTTTCAGCCCGAAATAAATGCGTTTTTTCAGACAACTGAATCCCCATGTAACAGCAAGGCTCAGACGAGCCCACACAGTCAGCTCTTAACCCCAGTGTGCAGAAAGTGTCAAAACGTGTTTTTCAGCAGAAATAAACATGTTTCTGCAAGTTTGGTCAACCCCATGAAAGTTATGGGGCAGTAACAGCACACTTTGCAAAACGTGTTTTTCAGCCCGAAATAAACGCGTTTTTTCAGACAACTTAATCCCCATGTAACAGCAAGGCTCAGACGAGCCCACACACTCAGCTCTTATCCAAAGTGTGCAGAAAGGGTCAAAACGTGTTTTTCAGCAGAAATAAACATGTTTCTGCAAGTTTGGTCAACCCCATGTAAGTTATGGGGCAGTAACAGCACACTTTGCAAAACGTGTTTTTCAGCCCGAAATACACGTTTTTTTAGACAACTGAATCCCCATGTAACAACAAGGCTCAGAAGAGCCCACACACTCAGCTCTTAACCGCAGTGTGCAGAAAGGGTGAAAACGTGTTTTTCAGCAGAAATAAACATGTTTCTGCAAGTTTGGTCAACCCCATGTAAGTTATGGGGCAGTAACAGCACAGTTTTCAAAACGTGTTTTTCAGCCCGTAATAAACGCGTTTTATCAGACAACTTAATCCCCATGTAACAGCAAGGCTCAGAAGAGCCCACACACTCAGCTCTTAACCGCAGTGTGCAGAAAGGGTCAAAACGTGTTTTTCAGCAGAAATAAACATGTTTCTGCAAGTTTGGTCAACCCCATGTAAGTTATGGGGCAGTAACAGCACACTTTGCAAAACGTGTTTTTCAGCCCGAAATAAACGCGTTTTTTCAGACAACTGAATCCCCATGTAACAGCAAGGCTCAGAAGAGCCCACACACTCAGCTCTTAACCCCAGTGTGCAGAAAGGGTCAAAACGTGTTTTTCAGCAGAAATAAACATGTTTCTGCAAGTTTGGTCAACCCCATGTAAGTTATGGGGCAGTAACAGCACAGTTTTCAAAACGTGTTTTTCAGCCCGAAATAAACGCGTTTTTTCAGACAACTGAATCCCCATGTAACAGCAAGGCTCAGACGAGCCCACACACTCAGCTCTTAACCCCAGTGTGCAGAAAGGGTCAAAACGTGTTTTTCAGCAGAAATAAACATGTTTCTGCAAGTTTGCTCAACCCCATGTAAGTTTTGGGGCAGTAACAGCACAGTTTTCAAAATGTGTTTCTCAGCCCGAAATAAACGCGTTTTTTCAGACAACTGAATCCCCATGTAACAGCAAGGCTCAGAAGAGCCCACACACTCAGCTCTGAACCCCAGTGTGCAGAAAGTGTCAAAACGTGTTTTTCAGCAGAAATAAACATGTTTCTGCAAGTTTGGTCAACCCCATGAAAGTTATGGGACAGTAACAGCACACTTTGCAAAACGTGTTTTTCAGCCCGAAATAAACGCGTTTTTTCAGACAACTGAATCCCCATGTAACAGCAAGGCTCAGAAGAGCCCACACACTCAGCTCTTAACCCCAGTGTACAGAAAGGGTCAAAACGTGTTTTTCAGCAGAAATAAACATGTTTCTGCAAGTTTGGTCAACCCCATGTAAGTTATGGGGCAGTAACAGCACACTTTGCAAAACGTGTTTTTCAGCCCGAAATAAATGCGTTTTTTCAGACAACTGAATCCCCATGTAACAGCAAGGCTCAGACGAGCCCACACAGTCAGCTCTTAACCCCAGTGTGCAGAAAGTGTCAAAACGTGTTTTTCAGCAGAAATAAACATGTTTCTGCAAGTTTGGTCAACCCCATGAAAGTTATGGGGCAGTAACAGCACACTTTGCAAAACGTGTTTTTCAGCCCGAAATAAACGCGTTTTTTCAGACAACTGAATCCCCATGTAACAGCAAGGCTCAGAAGAGCCCACACACTCAGCTCTTAACCCCAGTGTGCAGAAAGGGTCAAAACTTGTTTTTCAGCAGAAATAAACATGTTTCTGCAAGTTTGGTCAACCCCATGTAAGTTATGGGGCAGTAACAGCACACTTTGCAAAATGTGTTTTTCAGCCCGAAATAAACGCGTTTTTTCAGACAACTGAATCCCCATGTAACAGCAAGGCTCAGACGAGCCTACACACTCAGCTCTAAACCCCAGTGTGCAGAAAGGGTCAAAACGTGTTTTTCAGCAGAAATAAACATGTTTCTGCAAGTTTGGTCAACCCCATGTAAGTTATGGGGCAGTAACAGCACACTTCGCAAAACGTGTTTTTCAGCCCGAAATAAACGCGTTTTTTCAGACAACTGAATCCCCATGTAACAGCAAGGCTCAGAAGAGCCCACACAATCAGCTCTTAACCCCAGTGTGCAGAAAGGGTCAAAACGTGTTTTTCAGCAGAAATAAACATGTTTCCGCAAGTTTGGTCAACCCCATGTAAGTTATGGGGCAGTAACAGCAGTTTTCAAAACGTGTTTTTCAGCCCGAAATAAACGCGTTTTTTCAGACAACTGAATCCCCATGTAACAGCAAGGCTCAGAAGAGCCCACACACTCAGCTCTTAACCCCAGTGTGCAGAAAGGGTCAAAACGTGTTTTTCAGCAGAAATAAACATGTTTCCGCTAGTTTGGTCAACCCCATGTAAGTTATGGGGCAGTAACAGCACAGTTTTCAAAACGTGTTTTTCAGTCCGAAATAAACGCGTTTTTTCAGACAACTGAATCCCCATGTAACAGCAAGGCTCAGACGAGCCCACACACTCAGCTCTTAACCCCAGTGTGCAGAAAGGGTCAAAACGTGTTTTTCAGCAGAAATAAACATGTTTCTGCAAGTTTGGTCAACCCCATGTAAGTTATGGGGCAGTAACAGCACAGTTTTCAAAACGTGTTTTTCAGCCCGAAATAAACACGTTTTTTCAGACAACTGAATCCCCATGTAACAGCAAGGCTCAGACGAGCCCACACACTCAGCTCTTAACCCCAGTGTGCAGAAAGGGTCAAAACGTGTTTCTCAGCAGAAATAAACATGTTTCTGCAAGTTTGGTCAACCCCATGAAAGTTATGGGGCAGTAACAGCACACTTTGCAAAACGTGTTTTTCAGCCCGAAATAAACGCGTTTTTTCAGACAACTGAATCCCCATGTAACAGCAAGGCTCAGAAGAGCCCACACACTCAGCTCTTAACCCCAGTGTGCAGAAAGGGTCAAAACGTGTTTTTCAGCAGAAATAAACATGTTTCTGCAAGTTTGGTCAACCCCATGAAAGTTATGGGGCAGTAACAGCACACTTTGCAAAACGTGTTTTTCAGCCCGAAATAAACGCGTTTTTTCAGACAACTGAATCCCCATGTAACTGCAAGGCTCAGAAGAGCCCACACACTCAGCTCTTAACCCCAGTGTGCAGAAAGGGTCAAAACGTGTTTTTCAGCAGAAATAAACATGTTTCTGCAAGTTTGGTCAACCCCATGTAAGTTATGGGGCAGTAACAGCACACTTTGCAAAACGTGTTTTTCAGCAGAAATAAACATGTTTCTGCAAGTTTGGTCAACCCCATGTAAGTTATGGGGCAGTAACAGCACACTTTGCAAAACGTGTTTTTCAGCCCGAAATAAACGCGTTTTTTCAGACAACTGAATCCCCATGTAACAGCAAGGCTCAGAAGAGCCCACACACTCAGCTCTTAACCCCAGTGTGCAGAAAGGGTCAAAACGTGTTTTTCAGCAGAAATAAACATATTTCTGCAAGTTTGGTCAACCCCATGTAAGTTACGGGGCAGTAACAGCACACTTTGCAAAACGTGTTTTTCAGCCCGAAATAAACGCGTTTTTTCAGACAACTGAATCCCCATGTAACAGCAAGGCTCAGACGAGCCCACACACTCAGCTCTTAACCCCAGTGTGCAGAAAGTGTCAAAACGTGTTTTTCAGCAGAAATAAACATGTTTCTGCAAGTTTGGTCAACCCCATGAAAGTTATGGGGCAGTAACAGCACACTTTGCAAAACGTGTTTTTCAGCCCGAAATAAACGCGTTTTTTCAGACAACTTAATCCCCATGTAACAGCAAGGCTCAGACGAGCCCACACACTCAGCTCTTATCCAAAGTGTGCAGAAAGGGTCAAAACGTGTTTTTCAGCAGAAATAAACATGTTTCTGCAAGTTTGGTCAACCCCATGTAAGTTATGGGGCAGTAACAGCACACTTTGCAAAACGTGTTTTTCAGCCCGAAATACACGTTTTTTTAGACAACTGAATCCCCATGTAACAACAAGGCTCAGAAGAGCCCACACACTCAGCTCTTAACCGCAGTGTGCAGAAAGGGTGAAAACGTGTTTTTCAGCAGAAATAAACATGTTTCTGCAAGTTTGGTCAACCCCATGTAAGTTATGGGGCAGTAACAGCACAGTTTTCAAAACGTGTTTTTCAGCCCGTAATAAACGCGTTTTTTCAGACAACTTAATCCCCATGTAACAGCAAGGCTCAGAAGAGCCCACACACTCAGCTCTTAACCGCAGTGTGCAGAAAGGGTCAAAACGTGTTTTTCAGCAGAAATAAACATGTTTCTGCAAGTTTGGTCAACCCCATGTAAGTTATGGGGCAGTAACAGCACACTTTGCAAAACGTGTTTTTCAGCCCGAAATAAACGCGTTTTTTCAGACAACTGAATCCCCATGTAACAGCAAGGCTCAGAAGAGCCCACACACTCAGCTCTTAACCCCAGTGTGCAGAAAGGGTCAAAACGTGTTTTTCAGCAGAAATAAACATGTTTCTGCAAGTTTGGTCAACCCCATGTAAGTTATGGGGCAGTAACAGCACAGTTTTCAAAACGTGTTTTTCAGCCCGAAATAAACGCGTTTTTTCAGACAACTGAATCCCCATGTAACAGCAAGGCTCAGACGAGCCCACACACTCAGCTCTTAACCCCAGTGTGCAGAAAGGGTCAAAACGTGTTTTTCAGCAGAAATAAACATGTTTCTGCAAGTTTGCTCAACCCCATGTAAGTTTTGGGGCAGTAACAGCACAGTTTTCAAAACGTGTTTTTCAGCCCGAAATAAACGCGTTTTTTCAGACAACTGAATCCCCATGTAACAGCAAGGCTCAGAAGAGCCCACACACTCAGCTCTGAACCCCAGTGTGCAGAAAGTGTCAAAACGTGTTTTTCAGCAGAAATAAACATGTTTCTGCAAGTTTGGTCAACCCCATGAAAGTTATGGGGCAGTAACAGCACACTTTGCAAAACGTGTTTTTCAGCCCGAAATAAACGCGTTTTTTCAGACAACTGAATCCCCATGTAACAGCAAGGCTCAGAAGAGCCCACACACTCAGCTCTTAACCCCAGTGTACAGAAAGGGTCAAAACGTGTTTTTCAGCAGAAATAAACATGTTTCTGCAAGTTTGGTCAACCCCATGTAAGTTATGGGGCAGTAACAGCACACTTTGCAAAACGTGTTTTTCAGCCCGAAATAAATGCGTTTTTTCAGACAACTGAATCCCCATGTAACAGCAAGGCTCAGACGAGCCCACACAGTCAGCTCTTAACCCCAGTGTGCAGAAAGTGTCAAAACGTGTTTTTCAGCAGAAATAAACATGTTTCTGCAAGTTTGGTCAACCCCATGAAAGTTATGGGGCAGTAACAGCACACTTTGCAAAACGTGTTTTTCAGCCCGAAATAAACGCGTTTTTTCAGACAACTGAATCCCCATGTAACAGCAAGGCTCAGAAGAGCCCACACACTCAGCTCTTAACCCCAGTGTGCAGAAAGGGTCAAAACTTGTTTTTCAGCAGAAATAAACATGTTTCTGCAAGTTTGGTCAACCCCATGTAAGTTATGGGGCAGTAACAGCACACTTTGCAAAATGTGTTTTTCAGCCCGAAATAAACGCGTTTTTTCAGACAACTGAATCCCCATGTAACAGCAAGGCTCAGACGAGCCTACACACTCAGCTCTAAACCCCAGTGTGCAGAAAGGGTCAAAACGTGTTTTTCAGCAGAAATAAACATGTTTCTGCAAGTTTGGTCAACCCCATGTAAGTTATGGGGCAGTAACAGCACACTTCGCAAAACGTGTTTTTCAGCCCGAAATAAACGCGTTTTTTCAGACAACTGAATCCCCATGTAACAGCAAGGCTCAGAAGAGCCCACACAATCAGCTCTTAACCCCAGTGTGCAGAAAGGGTCAAAACGTGTTTTTCAGCAGAAATAAACATGTTTCCGCAAGTTTGGTCAACCCCATGTAAGTTATGGGGCAGTAACAGCACAGTTTTCAAAACGTGTTTTTCAGCCCGAAATAAACGCGTTTTTTCAGACAACTGAATCCCCATGTAACAGCAAGGCTCAGAAGAGCCCACACACTCAGCTCTTAACCCCAGTGTGCAGAAAGGGTCAAAACGTGTTTTTCAGCAGAAATAAACATGTTTCCGCTAGTTTGGTCAACCCCATGTAAGTTATGGGGCAGTAACAGCACAGTTTTCAAAACGTGTTTTTCAGTCCGAAATAAACGCGTTTTTTCAGACAACTGAATCCCCATGTAACAGCAAGGCTCAGACGAGCCCACACACTCAGCTCTTAACCCCAGTGTGCAGAAAGGGTCAAAACGTGTTTTTCAGCAGAAATAAACATGTTTCTGCAAGTTTGGTCAACCCCATGTAAGTTATGGGGCAGTAACAGCACAGTTTTCAAAACGTGTTTTTCAGCCCGAAATAAACACGTTTTTTCAGACAACTGAATCCCCATGTAACAGCAAGGCTCAGACGAGCCCACACACTCAGCTCTTAACCCCAGTGTGCAGAAAGGGTCAAAACGTGTTTCTCAGCAGAAATAAACATGTTTCTGCAAGTTTGGTCAACCCCATGAAAGTTATGGGGCAGTAACAGCACACTTTGCAAAACGTGTTTTTCAGCCCGAAATAAACGCGTTTTTTCAGACAACTGAATCCCCATGTAACAGCAAGGCTCAGAAGAGCCCACACACTCAGCTCTTAACCCCAGTGTGCAGAAAGGGTCAAAACGTGTTTTTCAGCAGAAATAAACATGTTTCTGCAAGTTTGGTCAACCCCATGAAAGTTATGGGGCAGTAACAGCACACTTTGCAAAACGTGTTTTTCAGCCCGAAATAAACGCGTTTTTTCAGACAACTGAATCCCCATGTAACTGCAAGGCTCAGAAGAGCCCACACACTCAGCTCTTAACCCCAGTGTGCAGAAAGGGTCAAAACGTGTTTTTCAGCAGAAATAAACATGTTTCTGCAAGTTTGGTCAACCCCATGTAAGTTATGGGGCAGTAACAGCACACTTTGCAAAACGTGTTTTTCATCAGAAATAAACATGTTTCTGCAAGTTTGGTCAACCCCATGTAAGTTATGGGGCAGTAACAGTACACTCTGCAAAACGTGTTTTTCAGCCCGAAATAAACAAGTTTTTTCAGACAACTGAATCCCCATGTAGCAGCAAGGCTCAGAAGAGCCCACACACTCAGATCTTAACCCCAGTGTGCTGAAAGTGTCAAAACATGTTTTTCAGCAGAAATAAACATGTTTCTGCAAGTTTGGTCAACCCCATGTAAGTTATGGGGCAGTAACAGTACACTTTTCAAAACGTGTTTTTCAGCCCGAAATAAACGCGTTTTTTCAGACAACTGAATACCCATGTAGCAGCAAGGCTCAGAAGAGCCCACACACTCAGATCTTAACCCCAGTGTGCAGAAAGGGTCAAAACGTGTTTTTCAGCAGAAATAAACATGTTTCTGCAGGTTTGGTCAACCCCATGTAAGTTATGGGGCAGTAACAGTACACTTTTCAAAACGTGTTTTTCAGCCCGAAATAAACGCGTTTTTTCAGACAACTGAATACCCATGTAGCAGCAAGGCTCAGAAGAGCCCACACACTCAGATCTTAACCCCAGTGTGCAGAAAGGGTCAAAACGTGTTTTTCAGCAGAAATAAACATGTTTCTGCAAGTTTGGTCAACCCCATGTAAGTTATGGGGCAGTAACAGTACACTCTGCAAAACGTGTTTTTCAGCCCGAAATAAACGCGTTTTTTCAGACAACTGAATCCCCATGTAGCAGCAAGGCTCAGAAGAGCCCACACACTCAGATCTTAACCCCAGTGTGCTGAAAGTGTCAAAACATGTTTTTCAACAGAAATAAACATGTTTCTGCAAGTTTGGTCAACCCCATGTAAGTTATGGGGCAGTAACAGTACTCTTTTCAAAACGTGTTTTTCAGCCCGAAATAAACGCGTTTTTTCAGACAACTGAATACCCATGTAGCAGCAAGGCTCAGAAGAGCCCACACACTCAGATCTTAACCCCAGTGTGCAGAAAGGGTCAAAACGTGTTTTTCAGCAGAAATAAACATGTTTCTGCAGGTTTGGTCAACCCCATGTAAGTTATGGGGCAGTAACAGTACACTTTTCAAAACGTGTTTTTCAGCCCGAAATAAACGCGTTTTTTCAGACAACTGAATACCCATGTAGCAGCAAGGCTCAGAAGAGCCCACACACTCAGATCTTAACCCCAGTGTGCAGAAAGGGTCAAAACGTGTTTTTCAGCAGAAATAAACATGTTTCTGCAAGTTTGGTCAACCCCATGTAAGTTATGGGGCAGTAACAGTACACTCTGCAAAACGTGTTTTTCAGCCCGAAATAAACGCGTTTTTTCAGACAACTGAATCCCCATGTAGCAGCAAGGCTCAGAAGAGCCCACACACTCAGATCTTAACCCCAGTGTGCTGAAAGTGTCAAAACATGTTTTTCAACAGAAATAAACATGTTTCTGCAAGTTTGGTCAACCCCATGTAAGTTATGGGGCAGTAACAGTACACTTTTCAAAACGTGTTTTTCAGCCCGAAATAAACGCGTTTTTTCAGACAACTGAATACCCATGTAGCAGCAAGGCTCAGAAGAGCCCACACACTCAGATCTTAACCCCAGTGTGCAGAAAGGGTCAAAACGTGTTTTTCAGCAGAAATAAACATGTTTCTGCAGGTTTGGTCAACCCCATGTAAGTTATGGGGCAGTAACAGTACACTTTTCAAAACGTGTTTTTCAGCCCGAAATAAACGCGTTTTTTCAGACAACTGAATACCCATGTAGCAGCAAGGCTCAGAAGAGCCCACACACTCAGATCTTAACCCCAGTGTGCAGAAAGGGTCAAAACGTGTTTTTCAGCAAAAATAAACATGTTTCTGCAAGTTTGGTCAACCCCATGTAAGTTATGGGGCAGTAACAGTACACTCTGCAAAACGTGTTTTTCAGCCCGAAATAAACGCGTTTTTTCAGACAACTGAATCCCCATGTAGCAGCAAGGCTCAGAAGAGCCCACACACTCAGATCTTAACCCCAGTGTGCTGAAAGTGTCAAAACATGTTTTTCAACAGAAATAAACATGTTTCTGCAAGTTTGGTCAACCCCATGTAAGTTATGGGGCAGTAACAGTACACTTTTCAAAACGTGTTTTTCAGCCCGAAATAAACGCGTTTTTTCAGACAACTGAATACCCATGTAGCAGCAAGGCCCAGAAGAGCCCACACACTCAGATCTTAACCCCAGTGTGCAGAAAGGGTCAAAACGTGTTTTTCAGCAGAAATAAACATGTTTCTGCAAGTTTGGTCAACCCCATGTAAGTTATGGGACAGTAACAGTACACTCTGCAAAACGTGTTTTTCAGCCCGAAATAAACGCGTTTTTTCAGACAACTGAATCCCCATGTAGCAGCAAGGCTCAGAAGAGCCCACACACTCAGATCTTAACCCCAGTGTGCTGAAAGTGTCAAAACATGTTTTTCAGCAGAAATAAACATGTTTCTGCAAGTTTGGTCAAACCCATGTAAGTTATGGGGCAGTAACAGTACACTTTTCAAAACGTGTTTTTCAGCCCGAAATAAACGCGTTTTTTCAGACAACTGAATACCCATGTAGCAGCAAGGCTCAGAAGAGCCCACACACTCAGATCTTAACCCCAGTGTGCAGAAAGGGTCAAAACGTGTTTTTCAGCAGAAATAAACATGTTTCTGCAAGTTTGGTCAACCCCATGTAAGTTATGGGGCAGTAACAGTACACTCTGCAAAACGTGTTTTTCAGCCCGAAATAAACACGTTTTTTCAGACAACTGAATCCCCATGTAGCAGCAAGGCTCAGAAGAGCCCACACACTCAGATCTTAACCCCAGTGTGCTGAAAGTGTCAAAACATGTTTTTCAGCAGAAATAAACATGTTTCTGCAAGTTTGGTCAAACCCATGTAAGTTATGGGGCAGTAACAGTACACTTTTCAAAACGTGTTTTTCAGCCCGAAATAAACGCGTTTTTTCAGACAACTGAATACCCATGTAGCAGCAAGGCTCAGAAGAGCCCACACACTCAGATCTTAACCCCAGTGTGCAGAAAGGGTCAAAACGTGTTTTTCATCAGAAATAAACATGTTTCTGCAAGTTTGGTCAACCCCATGTAAGTTATGGGGCAGTAACAGTACACTCTGCAAAACGTGTTTTTCAGCCCGAAATAAACAAGTTTTTTCAGACAACTGAATCCCCATGTAGCAGCAAGGCTCAGAAGAGCCCACACACTCAGATCTTAACCCCAGTGTGCTGAAAGTGTCAAAACATGTTTTTCAGCAGAAATAAACATGTTTCTGCAAGTTTGGTCAACCCCATGTAAGTTATGGGGCAGTAACAGTACACTTTTCAAAACGTGTTTTTCAGCCCGAAATAAACGCGTTTTTTCAGACAACTGAATACCCATGTAGCAGCAAGGCTCAGAAGAGCCCACACACTCAGATCTTAACCCCAGTGTGCAGAAAGGGTCAAAACGTGTTTTTCAGCAGAAATAAACATGTTTCTGCAGGTTTGGTCAACCCCATGTAAGTTATGGGGCAGTAACAGTACACTTTTCAAAACGTGTTTTTCAGCCCGAAATAAACGCGTTTTTTCAGACAACTGAATACCCATGTAGCAGCAAGGCTCAGAAGAGCCCACACACTCAGATCTTAACCCCAGTGTGCAGAAAGGGTCAAAACGTGTTTTTCAGCAGAAATAAACATGTTTCTGCAAGTTTGGTCAACCCCATGTAAGTTATGGGGCAGTAACAGTACACTCTGCAAAACGTGTTTTTCAGCCCGAAATAAACGCGTTTTTTCAGACAACTGAATCCCCATGTTGCAGCAAGGCTCAGAAGAGCCCACACACTCAGATCTTAACCCCAGTGTGCTGAAAGTGTCAAAACATGTTTTTCAACAGAAATAAACATGTTTCTGCAAGTTTGGTCAACCCCATGTAAGTTATGGGGCAGTAACAGTACACTTTTCAAAACGTGTTTTTCAGCCCGAAATAAACGCGTTTTTTCAGACAACTGAATACCCATGTAGCAGCAAGGCTCAGAAGAGCCCACACACTCAGATCTTAACCCCAGTGTGCAGAAAGGGTCAAAACGTGTTTTTCAGCAGAAATAAACATGTTTCTGCAGGTTTGGTCAACCCCATGTAAGTTATGGGGCAGTAACAGTACACTTTTCAAAACGTGTTTTTCAGCCCGAAATAAACGCGTTTTTTCAGACAACTGAATACCCATGTAGCAGCAAGGCTCAGAAGAGCCCACACACTCAGATCTTAACCCCAGTGTGCAGAAAGGGTCAAAACGTGTTTTTCAGCAGAAATAAACATGTTTCTGCAAGTTTGGTCAACCCCATGTAAGTTATGGGGCAGTAACAGTACACTCTGCAAAACGTGTTTTTCAGCCCGAAATAAACGCGTTTTTTCAGACAACTGAATCCCCATGTAGCAGCAAGGCTCAGAAGAGCCCACACACTCAGATCTTAACCCCAGTGTGCTGAAAGTGTCAAAACATGTTTTTCAACAGAAATAAACATGTTTCTGCAAGTTTGGTCAACCCCATGTAAGTTATGGGGCAGTAACAGTACACTTTTCAAAACCTGTTTTTCAGCCCGAAATAAACGCGTTTTTTCAGACAACTGAATACCCATGTAGCAGCAAGGCCCAGAAGAGCCCACACACTCAGATCTTAACCCCAGTGTGCAGAAAGGGTCAAAACGTGTTTTTCAGCAGAAATAAACATGTTTCTGCAAGTTTGGTCAACCCCATGTAAGTTATGGGACAGTAACAGTACACTCTGCAAAACGTGTTTTTCAGCCCGAAATAAACGCGTTTTTTCAGACAACTGAATCCCCATGTAGCAGCAAGGCTCAGAAGAGCCCACACACTCAGATCTTAACCCCAGTGTGCTGAAAGTGTCAAAACATGTTTTTCAGCAGAAATAAACATGTTTCTGCAAGTTTGGTCAAACCCATGTAAGTTATGGGGCAGTAACAGTACACTTTTCAAAACGTGTTTTTCAGCCCGAAATAAACGCGTTTTTTCAGACAACTGAATACCCATGTAGCAGCAAGGCTCAGAAGAGCCCACACACTCAGATCTTAACCCCAGTGTGCAGAAAGGGTCAAAACGTGTTTTTCAGCAGAAATAAACATGTTTCTGCAAGTTTGGTCAACCCCATGTAAGTTATGGGGCAGTAACAGTACACTCTGCAAAACGTGTTTTTCAGCCCGAAATAAACACGTTTTTTCAGACAACTGAATCCCCATGTAGCAGCAAGGCTCAGAAGAGCCCACACACTCAGATCTTAACCCCAGTGTGCTGAAAGTGTCAAAACATGTTTTTCAGCAGAAATAAACATGTTTCTGCAAGTTTGGTCAAACCCATGTAAGTTATGGGGCAGTAACAGTACACTTTTCAAAACGTGTTTTTCAGCCCGAAATAAACGCGTTTTTTCAGACAACTGAATACCCATGTAGCAGCAAGGCTCAGAAGAGCCCACACACTCAGATCTTAACCCCAGTGTGCAGAAAGGGTCAAAACGTGTTTTTCATCAGAAATAAACATGTTTCTGCAAGTTTGGTCAACCCCATGTAAGTTATGGGGCAGTAACAGTACACTCTGCAAAACGTGTTTTTCAGCCCGAAATAAACAAGTTTTTTCAGACAACTGAATCCCCATGTAGCAGCAAGGCTCAGAAGAGCCCACACACTCAGATCTTAACCCCAGTGTGCTGAAAGTGTCAAAACATGTTTTTCAGCAGAAATAAACATATTTCTGCAAGTTTGGTCAACCCCATGTAAGTTATGGGGCAGTAACAGTACACTTTTCAAAACGTGTTTTTCAGCCCGAAATAAACGCGTTTTTTCAGACAACTGAATACCCATGTAGCAGCAAGGCTCAGAAGAGCCCACACACTCAGATCTTAACCCCAGTGTGCAGAAAGGGTCAAAACGTGTTTTTCAGCAGAAATAAACATGTTTCTGCAGGTTTGGTCAACCCCATGTAAGTTATGGGGCAGTAACAGTACACTTTTCAAAACGTGTTTTTCAGCCCGAAATAAACGCGTTTTTTCAGAAAACTGAATACCCATGTAGCAGCAAGGCTCAGAAGAGCCCACACACTCAGATCTTATCCCCAGTGTGCAGAAAGGGTCAAAACGTGTTTTTCAGCAGAAATAAACATGTTTCTGCAAGTTTGGTCAACCCCATGTAAGTTATGGGGCAGTAACAGTACACTCTGCAAAACGTGTTTTTCAGCCCGAAATAAACGCGTTTTTTCAGACAACTGAATCCCCATGTAGCAGCAAGGCTCAGAAGAGCCCACACACTCAGATCTTAACCCCAGTGTGCAGAAAGGGTCAAAACGTGTTTTTCAGCAGAAATAAACATGTTTCTGCAAGTTTGGTCAACCCCATGTAAGTTATGGGGCAGTAACAGTACACTTTTCAAAACCTGTTTTTCAGCCCGAAATAAACGCGTTTTTTCAGACAACTGAATACCCATGTAGCAGCAAGGCCCAGAAGAGCCCACACACTCAGATCTTAACCCCAGTGTGCAGAAAGGGTCAAAACGTGTTTTTCAGCAGAAATAAACATGTTTCTGCAAGTTTGGTCAACCCCATGTAAGTTATGGGACAGTAACAGTACACTCTGCAAAACGTGTTTTTCAGCCCGAAATAAACGCGTTTTTTCAGACAACTGAATCCCCATGTAGCAGCAAGGCTCAGAAGAGCCCACACACTCAGATCTTAACCCCAGTGTGCTGAAAGTGTCAAAACATGTTTTTCAGCAGAAATAAACATGTTTCTGCAAGTTTGGTCAAACCCATGTAAGTTATGGGGCAGTAACAGTACACTTTTCAAAACGTGTTTTTCAGCCCGAAATAAACGCGTTTTTTCAGACAACTGAATACCCATGTAGCAGCAAGGCTCAGAAGAGCCCACACACTCAGATCTTAACCCCAGTGTGCAGAAAGGGTCAAAACGTGTTTTTCAGCAGAAATAAACATGTTTCTGCAAGTTTGGTCAACCCCATGTAAGTTATGGGGCAGTAACAGTACACTCTGCAAAACGTGTTTTTCAGCCCGAAATAAACACGTTTTTTCAGACAACTGAATCCCCATGTAGCAGCAAGGCTCAGAAGAGCCCACACACTCAGATCTTAACCCCAGTGTGCTGAAAGTGTCAAAACATGTTTTTCAGCAGAAATAAACATGTTTCTGCAAGTTTGGTCAAACCCATGTAAGTTATGGGGCAGTAACAGTACACTTTTCAAAACGTGTTTTTCAGCCCGAAATAAACGCGTTTTTTCAGACAACTGAATACCCATGTAGCAGCAAGGCTCAGAAGAGCCCACACACTCAGATCTTAACCCCAGTGTGCAGAAAGGGTCAAAACGTGTTTTTCATCAGAAATAAACATGTTTCTGCAAGTTTGGTCAACCCCATGTAAGTTATGGGGCAGTAACAGTACACTCTGCAAAACGTGTTTTTCAGCCCGAAATAAACAAGTTTTTTCAGACAACTGAATCCCCATGTAGCAGCAAGGCTCAGAAGAGCCCACACACTCAGATCTTAACCCCAGTGTGCTGAAAGTGTCAAAACATGTTTTTCAGCAGAAATAAACATATTTCTGCAAGTTTGGTCAACCCCATGTAAGTTATGGGGCAGTAACAGTACACTTTTCAAAACGTGTTTTTCAGCCCGAAATAAACGCGTTTTTTCAGACAACTGAATACCCATGTAGCAGCAAGGCTCAGAAGAGCCCACACACTCAGATCTTAACCCCAGTGTGCAGAAAGGGTCAAAACGTGTTTTTCAGCAGAAATAAACATGTTTCTGCAGGTTTGGTCAACCCCATGTAAGTTATGGGGCAGTAACAGTACACTTTTCAAAACGTGTTTTTCAGCCCGAAATAAACGCGTTTTTTCAGAAAACTGAATACCCATGTAGCAGCAAGGCTCAGAAGAGCCCACACACTCAGATCTTATCCCCAGTGTGCAGAAAGGGTCAAAACGTGTTTTTCAGCAGAAATAAACATGTTTCTGCAAGTTTGGTCAACCCCATGTAAGTTATGGGGCAGTAACAGTACACTCTGCAAAACGTGTTTTTCAGCCCGAAATAAACGCGTTTTTTCAGACAACTGAATCCCCATGTAGCAGCAAGGCTCAGAAGAGCCCACACACTCAGATCTTAACCCCAGTGTGCAGAAAGGGTCAAAACGTGTTTTTCAGCAGAAATAAACATGTTTCTGCAAGTTTGGTCAAACCCATGTAAGTTATGGGGCAGTAACAGTACACTTTTCAAAACGTGTTTTTCAGCCCGAAATAAACGCGTTTTTTCAGACAACTGAATCCCCATGTAGCAGCAAGTCTCAGAAGAGCCCACACACTCAGCTCTTAACCCCAGTGTGCAGAAAGGGTCAAAACATGTTTTTCAGCAGAAATAAACATGTTTCTGCAAGTTTGGTCAACCCCATGTAAGTTATGGGGCAGTAACAGTACACTCTGCAAAACGTGTTTTCCGCCCGAAATAAACGCGTTTTTTTAGACAACTGAATCCCCATGTAGCAGCAAGTCTCAGAAGAGCCCACACACTCAGATCTTAACCCCAGTGTGCAGAAAGGGTCAAAACATGTTTTTCAGCAGAAATAAACATGTTTCTGCAAGTTTGGTCAACCCCATGTAAGTTATGGGGCAGTAACAGTACACTCTGCAAAACGTGTTTTTCAGCCCGAAATAAACGCGTTTTTTCAGACAACTGAATCCCCATGTAGCAGCAAGGCTCAGAAGAGCCCACACACTCAGATCTTAACCCCAGTGTGCAGAAAGGGTCAAAACGTGTTTTTCAGCAGAAATAAACATGTTTCTGCAAGTTTGGTCAACCCCATGTAAGTTATGGGGCAGTAACAGTACACTCTGCAAAACGTGTTTTTCAGCCCGAAATAAACGCGTTTTTTCAGACAACTGAATACCCATGTAGCAGCAAGGCTCAGAAGAGCCCACACACTCAGATCTTAACCCCAGTGTGCAGAAAGGGTCAAAACGTGTTTTTCAGCAGAAATAAACATGTTTCTGCAGGTTTGGTCAACCCCATGTAAGTTATGGGGCAGTAACAGTACACTTTTCAAAACGTGTTTTTCAGCCCGAAATAAACGCGTTTTTTCAGACAACTGAATACCCATGTAGCAGCAAGGCTCAGAAGAGCCCACACACTCAGATCTTAACCCCAGTGTGCAGAAAGGGTCAAAACATGTTTTTCAGCAGAAATAAACATGTTTCTGCAAGTTTGGTCAAACCCATGTAAGTTATGGGGCAGTAACAGTACACTTTTCAAAACGTGTTTTTAAGCCCGAAATAAACGCGTTTTTTCAGACAACTGAATACCCATGTAGCAGCAAGGCTCAGAAGAGCCCACACACTCAGATCTTAACCCCAGTGTGCAGAAAGGGTCAAAACGTGTTTTTCATCAGAAATAAACATGTTTCTGCAAGTTTGGTCAACCCCATGTAAGTTATGGGGCAGTAACAGTACACTCTGCAAAACGTGTTTTTCAGCCCGAAATAAACAAGTTTTTTCAGACAACTGAATCCCCATGTAGCAGCAAGGCTCAGAAGAGCCCACACACTCAGATCTTAACCCCAGTGTGCTGAAAGTGTCAAAACATGTTTTTCAGCAGAAATAAACATGTTTCTGCAAGTTTGGTCAACCCCATGTAAGTTATGGGGCAGTAACAGTACACTTTTCAAAACGTGTTTTTCAGCCCGAAATAAACGCGTTTTTTCAGACAACTGAATACCCATGTAGCAGCAAGGCTCAGAAGAGCCCACACACTCAGATCTTAACCCCAGTGTGCAGAAAGGGTCAAAACGTGTTTTTCAGCAGAAATAAACATGTTTCTGCAGGTTTGGTCAACCCCATGTAAGTTATGGGGCAGTAACAGTACACTTTTCAAAACGTGTTTTTCAGCCCGAAATAAACGCGTTTTTTCAGACAACTGAATACCCATGTAGCAGCAAGGCTCAGAAGAGCCCACACACTCAGATCTTAACCCCAGTGTGCAGAAAGGGTCAAAATGTGTTTTTCAGCAGAAATAAACATGTTTCTGCAAGTTTGGTCAACCCCATGTAAGTTATGGGGCAGTAACAGTACACTCTGCAAAACGTGTTTTTCAGCCCGAAATAAACGCGTTTTTTCAGACAACTGAATCCCCATGTAGCAGCAAGGCTCAGAAGAGCCCACACACTCAGATCTTAACCCCAGTGTGCTGAAAGTGTCAAAACATGTTTTTCAGCAGAAATAAACATGTTTCTGCAAGTTTGGTCAACCCCATGTAAGTTATGGGGCAGTAACAGTACACTTTTCAAAACGTGTTTTTCAGCCCGAAATAAACGCGTTTTTTCAGACAACTGAATACCCATGTAGCAGCAAGGCTCAGAAGAGCCCACACACTCAGATCTTAACCCCAGTGTGCAGAAAGGGTCAAAACGTGTTTTTCAGCAGAAATAAACATGTTTCTGCAGGTTTGGTCAACCCCATGTAAGTTATGGGGCAGTAACAGTACACTTTTCAAAACGTGTTTTTCAGCCCGAAATAAACGCGTTTTTTCAGACAACTGAATACCCATGTAGCAGCAAGGCTCAGAAGAGCCCACACACTCAGATCTTAACCCCAGTGTGCAGAAAGGGTCAAAACGTGTTTTTCAGCAGAAATAAACATGTTTCTGCAAGTTTTGTCAACCCCATGTAAGTTATGGGGCAGTAACAGTACACTCTGCAAAACGTGTTTTTCAGCCCGAAATAAACGCGTTTTTTCAGACAACTGAATCCCCATGTAGCAGCAAGGCTCAGAAGAGCCCACACACTCAGATCTTAACCCCAGTGTGCTGAAAGTGTCAAAACATGTTTTTCAACAGAAATAAACATGTTTCTGCAAGTTTGGTCAACCCCATGTAAGTTATGGGGCAGTAACAGTACACTTTTCAAAACGTGTTTTTCAGCCCGAAATAAACGCGTTTTTTCAGACAACTGAATACCCATGTAGCAGCAAGGCCCAGAAGAGCCCACACACTCAGATCTTAACCCCAGTGTGCAGAAAGGGTCAAAACGTGTTTTTCAGCAGAAATAAACATGTTTCTGCAAGTTTGGTCAACCCCATGTAAGTTATGGGACAGTAACAGTACATTCTGCAAAACGTGTTTTTCAGCCCGAAATAAACGCGTTTTTTCAGACAACTGAATCCCCATGTAGCAGCAAGGCTCAGAAGAGCCCACACACTCAGATCTTAACCCCAGTGTGCTGAAAGTGTCAAAACATGTTTTTCAGCAGAAATAAACATGTTTCTGCAAGTTTGGTCAAACCCATGTAAGTTATGGGGCAGTAACAGTACACTTTTCAAAACGTGTTTTTCAGCCCGAAATAAACGCGTTTTTTCAGACAACTGAATACCCATGTAGCAGCAAGGCTCAGAAGAGCCCACACACTCAGATCTTAACCCCAGTGTGCAGAAAGGGTCAAAACGTGTTTTTCATCAGAAATAAACATGTTTCTGCAAGTTTGGTCAACCCCATGTAAGTTATGGGGCAGTAACAGTACACTCTGCAAAACGTGTTTTTCAGCCCGAAATAAACGCGTTTTTTCAGACAACTGAATACCCATGTAGCAGCAAGGCTCAGAAGAGCCCACACACTCAGATCTTAACCCCAGTGTGCAGAAAGGGTCAAAACGTGTTTTTCAGCAGAAATAAACATGTTTCTGCAGGTTTGGTCAACCCCATGTAAGTTATGGGGCAGTAACAGTACACTTTTCAAAACGTGTTTTTCAGCCCGAAATAAACGCGTTTTTTCAGACAACTGAATACCCATGTAGCAGCAAGGCTCAGAAGAGCCCACACACTCAGATCTTAACCCCAGTGTGCAGAAAGGGTCAAAACGTGTTTTTCAGCAGAAATAAACATGTTTCTGCAAGTTTGGTCAACCCCATGTAAGTTATGGGGCAGTAACAGTACACTCTGCAAAACGTGTTTTTCAGCCCGAAATAAACGCGTTTTTTCAGACAACTGAATCCCCATGTAGCAGCAAGGCTCAGAAGAGCCCACACACTCAGATCTTAACCCCAGTGTGCTGAAAGTGTCAAAACATGTTTTTCAGCAGAAATAAACATGTTTCTGCAAGTTTGGTCAACCCCATGTAAGTTATGGGGCAGTAACAGTACACTTTTCAAAACGTGTTTTTCAGCCCGAAATAAACGCGTTTTTTCAGACAACTGAATACCCATGTAGCAGCAAGGCCCAGAAGAGCCCACACACTCAGATCTTAACCCCAGTGTGCAGAAAGGGTCAAAACGTGTTTTTCAGCAGAAATAAACATGTTTCTGCAAGTTTGGTCAACCCCATGTAAGTTATGGGACAGTAACAGTACACTCTGCAAAACGTGTTTTTCAGCCCGAAATAAACGCGTTTTTTCAGACAACTGAATCCCCATGTAGCAGCAAGGCTCAGAAGAGCCCACACACTCAGATCTTAACCCCAGTGTGCTGAAAGTGTCAAAACATGTTTTTCAGCAGAAATAAAGATGTTTCTGCAAGTTTGGTCAAACCCATGTAAGTTATGGGGCAGTAACAGTACACTTTTCAAAACGTGTTTTTCAGCCCGAAATAAACGCGTTTTTTCAGACAACTGAATCCCCATGTAGCAGCAAGTCTCAGAAGAGCCCACACACTCAGATCTTAACCCCAGTGTGCAGAAAGGGTCAAAACGTGTTTTTCAGCAGAAATAAACATGTTTCTGCAAGTTTGGTCAACCCCAAGTAAGTTATGGGGCAGTAACAGTACACTCTGCAAAACGTGTTTTTCAGCCCGAAATAAACGCGTTTTTTCAGACAACTGAATACCCATGTAGCAGCAAGGCTCAGAAGAGCCCACACACTCAGATCTTAACCCCAGTGTGCAGAAAGGGTCAAAACGTGTTTTTCAGCAGAAATAAACATGTTTCTGCAAGTTTGGTCAACCCCATGTAAGTTATGGGGCAGTAACAGTACACTCTGCAAAACGTGTTTTTCAGCCCAAAATAAACGCGTTTTTTCAGACAACTGAATCCCCATGTAGCAGCAAGGCTCAGAAGAGCCCACACACTCAGATCTTAACCCCAGTGTGCTGAAAGTGTCAAAACATGTTTTTCAGCAGAAATAAACATGTTTCTGCAGGTTTGGTCAACCCCATGTAAGTTATGGGGCAGTAACAGTACACTTTTCAAAACGTGTTTTTCTGCCCGAAATAAACGCGTTTTTTCAGACAACTGAATACCCATGTAGCAGCAAGGCTCAGAAGAGCCCACACACTCAGATCTTAACCCCAGTGTGCAGAAAGGGTCAAAACGTGTTTTTCAGCAGAAATAAACATGTTTCTGCAGGTTTGGTCAACCCCATGTAAGTTATGGGGCAGTAACAGTACACTTTTCAAAACGTGTTTTTCAGCCCGAAATAAACGCGTTTTTTCAGACAACTGAATACCCATGTAGCAGCAAGGCTCAGAAGAGCCCACACACTCAGATCTTAACCCCAGTGTGCAGAAAGGGTCAAAACGTGTTTTTCAGCAGAAATAAACATGTTTCTGCAAGTTTGGTCAACCCCATGTAAGTTATGGGGCAGTAACAGTACACTCTGCAAAACGTGTTTTTCAGCCCGAAATAAACGCGTTTTTTCAGACAACTGAATCCCCATGTAGCAGCAAGGCTCAGAAGAGCCCACACACTCAGATCTTAACCCCAGTGTGCTGAAAGTGTCAAAACATGTTTTTCAGCAGAAATAAACATGTTTCTGCAAGTTTGGTCAACCCCATGTAAGTTATGGGGCAGTAACAGTACACTTTTCAAAATGTGTTTTTCAGCCCGAAATAAACGCGTTTTTTCAGACAACTGAATACCCATGTAGCAGCAAGGCCCAGAAGAGCCCACACACTCAGATCTTAACCCCAGTGTGCAGAAAGGGTCAAAACGTGTTTTTCAGCAGAAATAAACATGTTTCTGCAAGTTTGGTCAACCCCATGTAAGTTATGGGGCAGTAACAGTACACTCTGCAAAACGTGTTTTTCAGCCCGAAATAAACGTGTTTTTTCAGACAACTGAATCCCCATGTAGCAGCAAGGCTCAGAAGAGCCCACACACTCAGATCTTAACCCCAGTGTGCAGAAAGGGTCAAAACATGTTTTTCAGCAGAAATAAACATGTTTCTGCAAGTTTGGTCAACCCCATGTAAGTTATGGGGCAGTAACAGTACACTCTGCAAAACGTGTTTTTCAGCCCGAAATAAACGCGTTTTTTCAGACAACTGAATCCCCATGTAGCAGCAAGGCTCAGAAGAGCCCACACACTCAGATCTTAACCCCAGTGTGCAGAAAGGGTCAAAACGTGTTTTTCAGCAGAAATAAACATGTTTCTGCAAGTTTGGTCAACCCCATGTAAGTTATGGGGCAGTAACAGTACACTCTGCAAAACGTGTTTTTCAGCCCGAAATAAACGCGTTTTTTCAGACAACTGAATACCCATGTAGCAGCAAGGCTCAGAAGAGCCCACACACTCAGATCTTAACCCCAGTGTGCAGAAAGGGTCAAAACGTGTTTTTCAGCAGAAATAAACATGTTTCTGCAGGTTTGGTCAACCCCATGTAAGTTATGGGGCAGTAACAGTACACTTTTCAAAACGTGTTTTTCAGCCAGAAATAAACGCGTTTTTTCAGACAACTGAATACCCATGTAGCAGCAAGGCTCAGAAGAGCCCACACACTCAGATCTTAACCCCAGTGTGCAGAAAGGGTCAAAACGTGTTTTTCAGCAGAAATAAACATGTTTCTGCAAGTTTGGTCAACCCCATGTAAGTTATGGGGCAGTAACAGTACACTTTTCAAAACGTGTTTTTCAGCCCGAAATAAACGCGTTTTTTCAGACAACTGAATCCCCATGTAGCAGCAAGGCTCAGAAGAGCCCACACACTCAGATCTTAACCCCAGTGTGCTGAAAGTGTCAAAACATGTTTTTCAGCAGAAATAAACATGTTTCTGCAAGTTTGGTCAACCCCATGTAAGTTATGGGGCAGTAACAGTACACTTTTCAAAACGTGTTTTTCAGCCCGAAATAAACGCGTTTTTTCAGAAAACTGAATACCCATGTAGCAGCAAGGCTCAGAAGAGCCCACACACTCAGATCTTAACCCCAGTGTGCAGAAAGGGTCAAAACGTGTTTTTCAGCAGAAATAAACATGTTTCTGCAAGTTTGGTCAACCCCATGTAAGTTATGGGGCAGTAACAGTACACTTTTCAAAACGTGTTTTTCAGCCCGAAATAAACGCGTTTTTTCAGACAACTGAATACCCATGTAGCAGCAAGGCTCAGAAGAGCCCACACACTCAGATCTTAACCCCAGTGTGCAGAAAGGGTCAAAACGTGTTTTTCAGCAGAAATAAACATGTTTCTGCAAGTTTGGTCAACCCCATGTAAGTTTTGGGGCAGTAACAGTACACTCTGCAAAACGTGTTTTTCAGCCCGAAATAAACGCGTTTTTTCAGACAACTGAATCCCCATGTAGCAGCAAGGCTCAGAAGAGCCCACACACTCAGATCTTAACCCCAGTGTGCTGAAAGTGTCAAAACATGTTTTTCAGCAGAAATAAACATGTTTCTGCAAGTTTGGTCAACCCCATGTAAGTTATGGGGCAGTAACAGTACACTTTTCAAAACGTGTTTTTCAGGCCGAAATAAACGCGTTTTTTCAGAAAACTGAATACCCATGTAGCAGCAAGGCTCAGAAGAGCGCACACACTCAGATCTTAACCCCAGTGTGCAGAAAGGGTCAAAACGTGTTTTTCAGCAGAAATAAACATGTTTCTGCAAGTTTGGTCAACCCCAAGTAAGTTATGGGGCAGTAACAGTACACTCTGCAAAACGTATTTTTTCAGCCCGAAATAAACGCGTTTTTTCAGACAACTGAATCCCCATGTAGCAGCAAGGCTCAAAAGAGCCCACACACTCAGATCTTAACCCCAGTGTGCAGAAAGGTTCAACACGTGTTTTTCAGCAGAAATAAACATGTTTCTGCAAGTTTGGTCAACCCCATGTAAGTTATGGGGCAGTAACAGTACACTTTTCAAAACGTGTTTTTCAGCCCGAAATAAACGCGTTTTTTCAGACAACTGAATCCCCATGTAGCAGCAAGGCTCAGAAGAGCCCACACACTCAGATCTTAACCGCAGTGTGCTGAAAGTGTCAAAACATGTTTTTCAGCAGAAATAAACATGTTTCTGCAAGTTTGGTCAACCCCATGTAAGTTATAGGGCAGTAACAGTACACTTTTCAAAACGTGTTTTTCAGCCCGAAATAAACGCGTTTTTTCAGACAACTGAATCCCCATGTAGCAGCAAGGCTCAAAAGAGCCCACACACTCAGATCTTAACCCCAGTGTGCAGAAAGGTTCAAAACGTGTTTTCAGCAGAAATAAACATGTTTCTGCAAGTTTGGTCAACCCCATGTAAGTTATAGGGCAGTAACAGTACACTTTTCAAAACGTGTTTTTCAGCCCGAAATAAACGCGTTTTTTCAGACAACTGAATCCCCATGTAGCAGCAAGGCTCAGAAGAGCCCACACACTCAGATCTTAACCGCAGTGTGCTGAAAGTGTCAAAACATGTTTTTCAGCAGAAATAAACATGTTTCTGCAAGTTTGGTCAACCCCATGTAAGTTATGGGGCAGTAACAGTACACTTTTCAAAACGTGTTTTTCAGCCCGAAATAAACGCGTTTTTTTCAGACAACTGAATCCCCATGTAGCAGCAAGTCTCAGAAGAGCCCACACACTCAGCTCTTAACCCCAGTGTGCAGAAAAGGGTCAAAACATGTTTTTCAGCAGAAATAAACATTTCTGCAAGTTTGGTCAACCCCATGTAAGTTATGGGGCAGTAACAGTACACTCTGCAAAACGTGTTTTTCAGCCCGAAATAAACGCGTTTTTTCAGACAACTGAATCCCCATGTAGCAGCAAGGCTCAGAAGAGCCCACACACTCAGATCTTAACCCCAGTGTGCAGAAAGGGTCAAAACGTGTTTTTCAGCAGAAATAAACATGTTTCTGCAAGTTTGGTCAACCCCAACTAAGTTATGGGGCAGTAACAGTACACTCTGCAAAACGTATTTTTTCAGCCCGAAATAAACGCGTTATTTCAGACAACTGAATCCCCATGTAGCAGCAAGGCTCAAAAGAGCCCACACACTCAGATCTTAACCCCAGTGTGCAGAAAGGTTCAAAACGTGTTTTTCAGCAGAAATAAACATGTTTCTGCAAGTTTGGTCAACCCCATGTAAGTTATGGGGCAGTAACAGTTCACTTTTCAAAACGTGTTTTTCAGCCCGAAATAAACGCGTTTTTTTCAGACAACTTAATCCCCATGTAGCAGCCACGGCTCAGAAGAGCCCACACACTCAGATCTTAACCCCAGTGTGCTGAAAGTGTCAAAACATGTTTTTCAGCAGAAATAAACATGTTTCTGCAAGTTTGGTCAACCCCATGTAAGTTATGGGGCAGTAACAGTACACTTTTCAAAACGTGTTTTTCAGCCCGAAATAAACGCGTTTTTTCAGACAACTGAATACCCATGTAGCAGCAAGGCTCAGAAGAGCCCACACACTCAGATCTTAACCCCAGTGTGCAGAAAGGTTCAAAACGTGTTTTTCAGCAGAAATAAACATGTTTCTGCAAGTTTGGTCAACCCCATGTAAGTTATGGGGCAGTAACAGTACACTTTTCAAAACGTGTTTTTCAGCCCGAAATAAACGCGTTTTTTCAGACAACTGAATCCCCATGTAGCAGCAAGGCTCAGAAGAGCCCACACACTCAGATCTTAACCGCAGTGTGCTGAAAGTGTCAAAACATGTTTTTCAGCAGAAATAAACATGTTTCTGCAAGTTTGGTCAACCCCATGTAAGTTATGGGGCAGTAACAGTACACTTTTCAAAACGTGTTTTTCAGCCCGAATAAACGCGTTTTTTCAGACAACTGAATCCCCATGTAGCAGCAAGTCTCAGAAGAGCCCACACACTCAGCTCTTAACCCCAGTGTGCAGAAAGGGTCAAAACATGTTTTTCAGCAGAAATAAACATTTCTGCAAGTTTGGTCAACCCCATGTAAGTTATGGGGCAGTAACAGTACACTCTGCAAAACGTGTTTTTCAGCCCGAAATAAACGCGTTTTTTCAGACAACTGAATCCCCATGTAGCAGCAAGGCTCAGAAGAGCCCACACACTCAGATCTTAACCCCAGTGTGCAGAAAGGGTCAAAACGTGTTTTTCAGCAGAAATAAACATGTTTCTGCAAGTTTGGTCAACCCCAACTAAGTTATGGGGCAGTAACAGTACACTCTGCAAAACGTATTTTTTCAGCCCGAAATAAACGCGTTTTTTCAGACAACTGAATCCCCATGTAGCAGCAAGGCTCAAAAGAGCCCACACACTCAGATCTTAACCCCAGTGTGCAGAAAGGTTCAAAACGTGTTTTTCAGCAGAAATAAACATGTTTCTGCAAGTTTGGTCAACCCCATGTAAGTTATGGGGCAGTAACAGTACACTTTTCAAAACGTGTTTTTCAGCCCGAAATAAACGCGTTTTTCAGACAACTGAATCCCCATGTAGCAGCACGGCTCAGAAGAGCCCACACACTCAGATCTTAACCCCAGTGTGCTGAAAGTGTCAAAACATTTTTTTCAGCAGAAATAAACATGTTTCTGCAAGTTTGGTCAACCCCATGTAAGTTATGGGGCAGTAACAGTACACTTTTCAAAACGTGTTTTTCAGCCCGAAATAAACGCGTTTTTCAGACAACTGAATACCCATGTAGCAGCAAGGCTCAGAAGAGCCCACACACTCAGATCTTAACCCCAGTGTGCAGAAAGGGTCAAAACGTGTTTTCAGCAGAAATAAACATGTTTCTGCAAGTTTGGTCAACCCCATGTAAGTTATGGGGCAGTAACAGTACACTCTGCAAAACGTGTTTTTCAGCCCGAAATAAACGCGTTTTTTTCAGACAACTGAATCCCCATGTAGCAGCAAGGCTCAGAAGAGCCCACACACTCAGATCTTAACCCCAGTGTGCTGAAAGTGTCAAAACATGTTTTTCAGCAGAAATAAACATGTTTCTGCAAGTTTGGTCAACCCCATGTAAGTTATGGGGCAGTAACAGTACACTTTTCAAAACGTGTTTTTCAGCCCGAAATAAACGCGTTTTTTCAGACAACTGAATCCCCATGTAGCAGCAAGGCTCAGAAGAGCCCACACACTCAGCTCTTAACCCCAGTGTGCAGAAAGGGTCAAAACGTGTTTTTCAGCAGAAATAAACATGTTTCTGCAAGTTTGGTCAACCCCATGTAAGTTATGGGGCAGTAACAGTACACTCTGCAAAACGTGTTTTTCAGCCCGAAATAAACGCGTTTTTTCAGACAAATGAATACCCATGTAGCAGCAAGGCTCAGAAGAGCCCACACACTCAGATCTTAACCCCAGTGTGCAGAAAGGGTCAAAACGTGTTTTTCAGCAGAAATAAACATGTTTCTGCAAGTTTGGTCAACCCCATGTAAGTTATGGGGCAGTAACAGTACACTCTGCAAAACGTGTTTTTCAGCCCGAAATAAACGCGTTTTTTCAGACAACTGAATCCCCATGTAGCAGCAAGGCTCAGAAGAGCCCACACACTCAGATCTTAACCCCAGTGTGCTGAAAGTGTCAAAACATGTTTTTCAGCAGAAATAAACATGTTTCTGCAAGTTTGGTCAACCACATGTAAGTTATGGGGCAGTAACAGTACACTTTTCAAAACGTGTTTTTCAGCCCGAAATAAACGCGTTTTTTCAGACAACTGAATCCCCATGTAGCAGCAAGGCTCAGAAGAGCCCACACACTCAGCTCTTAACCCCAGTGTGCAGAAAGGGTCAAAACGTGTTTTTCAGCAGAAATAAACATGTTTCTGCAAGTTTGGTCAACCCCATGTAAGTTATGGGGCAGTAACAGTACACTCTGCAAAACGTGTTTTTCAGCCCGAAATAAACGCGTTTTTTCAGACAAATGAATACCCATGTAGCAGCAAGGCTCAGAAGAGCCCACACACTCAGATCTTAACCCCAGTGTGCAGAAAGGGTCAAAACGTGTTTTTCAG
This sequence comes from Lepisosteus oculatus, assembly GCF_040954835.1. Classification (NCBI taxonomy): domain Eukaryota; kingdom Metazoa; phylum Chordata; class Actinopteri; order Semionotiformes; family Lepisosteidae; genus Lepisosteus; species Lepisosteus oculatus. Next base: position 69,769 of record NW_027167973.1, read on the forward strand.
CAGAAATAAACATGTTTCTGCAAGTTTGGTCAACCCCATGTAAGTTATGGGGCAGTAACAGTACACTCTGCAAAACGTGTTTTTCAGCCCGAAATAAACGCGTTTTTTCAGACAACTGAATCCCCATGTAGCAGCAAGGCTCAGAAGAGCCCACACACTCAGATCTTAACCCCAGTGTGCTGAAAGTGTCAAAACATGTTTTTCAACAGAAATAAACATGTTTCTGCAAGTTTGGTCAACCCCATGTAAGTTATGGGGCAGTAACAGTACACTTTTCAAAACGTGTTTTTCAGCCCGAAATAAACGCGTTTTTTCAGACAACTGAATACCCATGTAGCAGCAAGGCTCAGAAGAGCCCACACACTCAGATCTTAACCCCAGTGTGCAGAAAGGGTCAAAACGTGTTTTTCAGCAGAAATAAACATGTTTCTGCAAGTTTGGTCAACCCCATGTAAGTTATGGGGCAGTAACAGTACACTCTGCAAAACGTGTTTTTCAGCCCGAAATAAACGCGTTTTTTCAGACAACTGAATCCCCATGTAGCAGCAAGGCTCAGAAGAGCCCACACACTCAGATCTTAACCCCAGTGTGCTGAAAGTGTCAAAACATGTTTTTCAACAGAAATAAACATGTTTCTGCAAGTTTGGTCAACCCCATGTAAGTTATGGGGCAGTAACAGTACACTTTTCAAAACGTGTTTTTCAGCCCGAAATAAACGCGTTTTTTCAGACAACTGAATACCCATGTAGCAGCAAGGCCCAGAAGAGCCCACACACTCAGATCTTAACCCCAGTGTGCAGAAAGGGTCAAAACGTGTTTTTCAGCAGAAATAAACATGTTTCTGCAAGTTTGGTCAACCCCATGTAAGTTATGGGACAGTAACAGTACACTCTGCAAAACGTGTTTTCAGCCCGAAATAAACGCGTTTTTTCAGACAACTGAATCCCCATGTAGCAGCAAGGCTCAGAAGAGCCCACACACTCAGATCTTAACCCCAGTGTGCTGAAAGTGTCAAAACATGTTTTTCAGCAGAAATAAACATGTTTCTGCAAGTTTGGTCAAACCCATGTAAGTTATGGGGCAGTAACAGTACACTTTTCAAAACGTGTTTTTCAGCCCGAAATAAACGCGTTTTTTCAGACAACTGAATACCCATGTAGCAGCAAGGCTCAGAAGAGCCCACACACTCAGATCTTAACCCCAGTGTGCAGAAAGGGTCAAAACGTGTTTTTCAGCAGAAATAAACATGTTTCTGCAAGTTTGGTCAACCCCTTGTAAGTTATGGGGCAGTAACAGTACACTCTGCAAAACGTGTTTTTCAGCCCGAAATAAACACGTTTTTTCAGACAACTGAATCCCCATGTAGCAGCAAGGCTCAGAAGAGCCCACACACTCAGATCTTAACCCCAGTGTGCTGAAAGTGTCAAAACATGTTTTTCAGCAGAAATAAACATGTTTCTGCAAGTTTGGTCAAACCCATGTAAGTTATGGGGCAGTAACAGTACACTTTTCAAAACGTGTTTTTCAGCCCGAAATAAACGCGTTTTTTCAGACAACTGAATACCCATGTAGCAGCAAGGCTCAGAAGAGCCCACACACTCAGATCTTAACCCCAGTGTGCAGAAAGGGTCAAAACGTGTTTTTCATCAGAAATAAACATGTTTCTGCAAGTTTGGTCAACCCCATGTAAGTTATGGGGCAGTAACAGTACACTCTGCAAAACGTGTTTTTCAGCCCGAAATAAACAAGTTTTTTCAGACAACTGAATCCCCATGTAGCAGCAAGGCTCAGAAGAGCCCACACACTCAGATCTTAACCCCAGTGTGCTGAAAGTGTCAAAACATGTTTTTCAGCAGAAATAAACATGTTTCTGCAAGTTTGGTCAACCCCATGTAAGTTATGGGGCAGTAACAGTACACTTTTCAAAACGTGTTTTTCAGCCCGAAATAAACCGCGTTTTTTCAGACAACTGAATACCCATGTAGCAGCAAGACTCAGAAGAGCCCACACACTCAGATCTTAACCCCAGTGTGCAGAAAGGGTCAAAACGTGTTTTTCAGCAGAAATAAACATGTTTCTGCAGGTTTGGTCAACCCCATGTAAGTTATGGGGCAGTAACAGTACACTTTTCAAAACGTGTTTTTCAGCCCGAAATAAACGCGTTTTTTCAGACAACTGAATACCCATGTAGCAGCAAGGCTCAGAAGAGCCCACACACTCAGATCTTATCCCCAGTGTGCAGAAAGGGTCAAAAACGTGTTTTTCAGCAGAAATAAACATGTTTCTGCAAGTTTGGTCAACCCCATGTAAGTTATGGGGCAGTAACAGTACACTCTGCAAAACGTGTTTTTCAGCCCGAAATAAACGCGTTTTTTCAGACAACTGAATCCCCATGTAGCAGCAAGGCTCAGAAGAGCCCACACACTCAGATCTTAACCCCAGTGTGCTGAAAGTGTCAAAACATGTTTTTCAGCAGAAATAAACATGTTTCTGCAAGTTTGGTCAAACCCATGTAAGTTATGGGGCAGTAACAGTACACTTTTCAAAACGTGTTTTTCAGCCCGAAATAAACGCGTTTTTTCAGACAACTGAATACCCATGTAGCAGCAAGGCTCAGAAGAGCCCACACACTCAGATCTTAACCCCAGTGTGCAGAAAGGGTCAAAACGTGTTTTTCATCAGAAATAAACATGTTTCTGCAAGTTTGGTCAACCCCATGTAAGTTATGGGGCAGTAACAGTACACTCTGCAAAACGTGTTTTTCAGCCCGAAATAAACAAGTTTTTTCAGACAACTGAATCCCCATGTAGCAGCAAGGCTCAGAAGAGCCCACACACTCAGATCTTAACCCCAGTGTGCTGAAAGTGTCAAAACATGTTTTTCAGCAGAAATAAACATGTTTCTGCAAGTTTGGTCAACCCCATGTAAGTTATGGGGCAGTAACAGTACACTTTTCAAAACGTGTTTTTCAGCCCGAAATAAACGCGTTTTTTCAGACAACTGAATACCCATGTAGCAGCAAGGCTCAGAAGAGCCCACACACTCAGATCTTAACCCCAGTGTGCAGAAAGGGTCAAAAACGTGTTTTTCAGCAGAAATAAACATGTTTCTGCAGGTTTGGTCAACCCCATGTAAGTTATGGGGCAGTAACAGTACACTTTTCAAAACGTGTTTTTCAGCCCGAAATAAACGCGTTTTTTCAGACAACTGAATACCCATGTAGCAGCAAGGCTCAGAAGAGCCCACACACTCAGATCTTAACCCCAGTGTGCAGAAAGGGTCAAATTGTGTTTTTCAGCAGAAATAAACATGTTTCTGCAAGTTTGGTCAACCCCATGTAAGTTATGGGGCAGTAACAGTACACTCTGCAAAACGTGTTTTTCAGCCCGAAATAAACGCGTTTTTTCAGACAACTGAATCCCCATGTAGCAGCAAGGCTCAGAAGAGCCCACACACTCAGATCTTAACCCCAGTGTGCTGAAAGTGTCAAAACATGTTTTTCAACAGAAATAAACATGTTTCTGCAAGTTTGGTCAACCCCATGTAAGTTATGGGGCAGTAACAGTACACTTTTCAAAACGTGTTTTTCAGCCCGAAATAAACGCGTTTTTTCAGACAACTGAATACCCATGTAGCAGCAAGGCTCAGAAGAGCCCACACACTCAGATCTTAACCCCAGTGTGCAGAAAGGGTCAAAACGTGTTTTTCAGCAGAAATAAACATGTTTCTGCAGGTTTGGTCAACCCCATGTAAGTTATGGGGCAGTAACAGTACACTTTTCAAAACGTGTTTTTCAGCCCGAAATAAACGCGTTTTTTCAGACAACTGAATACCCATGTAGCAGCAAGGCTCAGAAGAGCCCACACACTCAGATCTTAACCCCAGTGTGCAGAAAGGGTCAAAACGTGTTTTTCAGCAGAAATAAACATGTTTCTGCAAGTTTTGTCAACCCCATGTAAGTTATGGGGCAGTAACAGTACACTCTGCAAAACGTGTTTTTCAGCCCGAAATAAACGCGTTTTTTCAGACAACTGAATCCCCATGTAGCAGCAAGGCTCAGAAGAGCCCACACACTCAGATCTTAACCCCAGTGTGCTGAAAGTGTCAAAACATGTTTTTCAACAGAAATAAACATGTTTCTGCAAGTTTGGTCAACCCCATGTAAGTTATGGGGCAGTAACAGTACACTTTTCAAAACGTGTTTTTCAGCCCGAAATAAACGCGTTTTTTCAGACAACTGAATACCCATGTAGCAGCAAGGCCCAGAAGAGCCCACACACTCAGATCTTAACCCCAGTGTGCAGAAAGGGTCAAAACGTGTTTTTCAGCAGAAATAAACATGTTTCTGCAAGTTTGGTCAACCCCATGTAAGTTATGGGACAGTAACAGTACATTCTGCAAAACGTGTTTTTCAGCCCGAAATAAACGCGTTTTTTCAGACAACTGAATCCCCATGTAGCAGCAAGGCTCAGAAGAGCCCACACACTCAGATCTTAACCCCAGTGTGCTGAAAGTGTCAAAACATGTTTTTCAGCAGAAATAAACATGTTTCTGCAAGTTTGGTCAAACCCATGTAAGTTATGGGGCAGTAACAGTACACTTTTCAAAACGTGTTTTTCAGCCCGAAATAAACGCGTTTTTTCAGACAACTGAATACCCATGTAGCAGCAAGGCTCAGAAGAGCCCACACACTCAGATCTTAACCCCAGTGTGCAGAAAGGGTCAAAACGTGTTTTTCATCAGAAATAAACATGTTTCTGCAAGTTTGGTCAACCCCATGTAAGTTATGGGGCAGTAACAGTACACTCTGCAAAACGTGTTTTTCAGCCCGAAATAAACGCGTTTTTTCAGACAACTGAATACCCATGTAGCAGCAAGGCTCAGAAGAGCCCACACACTCAGATCTTAACCCCAGTGTGCAGAAAGGGTCAAAACGTGTTTTTCAGCAGAAATAAACATGTTTCTGCAGGTTTGGTCAACCCCATGTAAGTTATGGGGCAGTAACAGTACACTTTTCAAAACGTGTTTTTCAGCCCGAAATAAACGCGTTTTTCAGACAACTGAATACCCATGTAGCAGCAAGGCTCAGAAGAGCCCACACACTCAGATCTTAACCCCAGTGTGCAGAAAGGGTCAAAACGTGTTTTTCAGCAGAAATAAACATGTTTCTGCAAGTTTGGTCAACCCCATGTAAGTTATGGGGCAGTAACAGTACACTCTGCAAAACGTGTTTTTCAGCCCGAAATAAACGCGTTTTTTCAGACAACTGAATCCCCATGTAGCAGCAAGGCTCAGAAGAGCCCACACACTCAGATCTTAACCCCAGTGTGCTGAAAGTGTCAAAACATGTTTTTCAGCAGAAATAAACATGTTTCTGCAAGTTTGGTCAACCCCATGTAAGTTATGGGGCAGTAACAGTACACTTTTCAAAACGTGTTTTTCAGCCCGAAATAAACGCGTTTTTTCAGACAACTGAATACCCATGTAGCAGCAAGGCCCAGAAGAGCCCACACACTCAGATCTTAACCCCAGTGTGCAGAAAGGGTCAAAACGTGTTTTTCAGCAGAAATAAACATGTTTCTGCAAGTTTGGTCAACCCCATGTAAGTTATGGGACAGTAACAGTACACTCTGCAAAACGTGTTTTTCAGCCCGAAATAAACACGTTTTTTCAGACAACTGAATCCCCATGTAGCAGCAAGGCTCAGAAGAGCCCACACACTCAGATCTTAACCCCAGTGTGCTGAAAGTGTCAAAACATGTTTTTCAGCAGAAATAAAGATGTTTCTGCAAGTTTGGTCAACCCCAAGTAAGTTATGGGGCAGTAACAGTACACTCTGCAAAACGTGTTTTTCAGCCCGAAATAAACGCGTTTTTTCAGACAACTGAATACCCATGTAGCAGCAAGGCTCAGAAGAGCCCACACACTCAGATCTTAACCCCAGTGTGCTGAAAGTGTCAAAACATGTTTTTCAGCAGAAATAAACATGTTTCTGCAAGTTTGGTCAACCCCATGTAAGTTATGGGGCAGTAACAGTACACTTTTCAAAACGTGTTTTTCAGCCCGAAATAAACGCGTTTTTTCAGACAACTGAATCCCCATGTAGCAGCAAGTCTCAGAAGAGCCCACACACTCAGATCTTAACCCCAGTGTGCAGAAAGGATCAAAACGTGTTTTTCAGCAGAAATAAACATGTTTCTGCAAGTTTGGTCAACCCCAAGTAAGTTATGGGGCAGTAACAGTACACTCTGCAAAACGTGTTTTTCAGCCCGAAATAAACGCGTTTTTTCAGACAACTGAATACCCATGTAGCAGCAAGGCTCAGAAGAGCCCACACACTCAGATCTTAACCCTAGTGTGCAGAAAGGGTCAAAACGTGTTTTTCAGCAGAAATAAACATGTTTCTGCAAGTTTGGTCAACCCCATGTAAGTTATGGGGCAGTAACAGTACACTCTGCAAAACGTGTTTTTCAGCCCAAAATAAACGCGTTTTTTCAGACAACTGAATCCCCATGTAGCAGCAAGGCTCAGAAGAGCCCACACACTCAGATCTTAACCCCAGTGTGCTGAAAGTGTCAAAACATGTTTTTCAGCAGAAATAAACATGTTTCTGCAGGTTTGGTCAACCCCATGTAAGTTATGGGGCAGTAACAGTACACTTTTCAAAACGTGTTTTTCTGCCCGAAATAAATGCGTTTTTTCAGACAACTGAATACCCATGTAGCAGCAAGGCTCAGAAGAGCCCACACACTCAGATCTTAACCCCAGTGTGCAGAAAGGGTCAAAACGTGTTTTTCAGCAGAAATAAACATGTTTCTGCAGGTTTGGTCAACCCCATGTAAGTTATGGGGCAGTAACAGTACACTTTTCAAAACGTGTTTTTCAGCCCGAAATAAACGCGTTTTTTCAGACAACTGAATACCCATGTAGCAGCAAGGCTCAGAAGAGCCCACACACTCAGATCTTAACCCCAGTGTGCAGAAAGGGTCAAAACGTGTTTTTCAGCAGAAATAAACATGTTTCTGCAAGTTTGGTCAACCCCATGTAAGTTATGGGGCAGTAACAGTACACTCTGCAAAACGTGTTTTTCAGCCCGAAATAAACGCGTTTTTTCAGACAACTGAATCCCCATGTAGCAGCAAGGCTCAGAAGAGCCCACACACTCAGATCTTAACCCCAGTGTGCTGAAAGTGTCAAAACATGTTTTTCAGCAGAAATAAACATGTTTCTGCAAGTTTGGTCAACCCCATGTAAGTTATGGGGCAGTAACAGTACACTTTTCAAAATGTGTTTTTCAGCCCGAAATAAACGCGTTTTTTCAGACAACTGAATACCCATGTAGCAGCAAGGCCCAGAAGAGCCCACACACTCAGATCTTAACCCCAGTGTGCAGAAAGGGTCAAAACGTGTTTTTCAGCAGAAATAAACATGTTTCTGCAAGTTTGGTCAACCCCATGTAAGTTATGGGGCAGTAACAGTACACTCTGCAAAACGTGTTTTTCAGCCCGAAATAAACGTGTTTTTTCAGACAACTGAATCCCCATGTAGCAGCAAGGCTCAGAAGAGCCCACACACTCAGATCTTAACCCCAGTGTGCAGAAAGGGTCAAAACATGTTTTTCAGCAGAAATAAACATGTTTCTGCAAGTTTGGTCAACCCCATGTAAGTTATGGGGCAGTAACAGTACACTCTGCAAAACGTGTTTTTCAGCCCGAAATAAACGCGTTTTTTCAGACAACTGAATCCCCATGTAGCAGCAAGGCTCAGAAGAGCCCACACACTCAGATCTTAACCCCAGTGTGCAGAAAGGGTCAAAACGTGTTTTTCAGCAGAAATAAACATGTTTCTGCAAGTTTGGTCAACCCCATGTAAGTTATGGGGCAGTAACAGTACACTCTGCAAAACGTGTTTTTAAGCCCGAAATAAACGCGTTTTTTCAGACAACTGAATACCCATGTAGCAGCAAGGCTCAGAAGAGCCCACACACTCAGATCTTAACCCCAGTGTGCAGAAAGGGTCAAAACGTGTTTTTCAGCAGAAATAAACATGTTTCTGCAGGTTTGGTCAACCCCATGTAAGTTATGGGGCAGTAACAGTACACTTTTCAAAACGTGTTTTTCAGGCCGAAATAAACGCGTTTTTTCAGAAAACTGAATACCCATGTAGCAGCAAGGCTCAGAAGAGCCCACACACTCAGATCTTAACCCCAGTGTGCAGAAAGGGTCAAAACGTGTTTTTCAGCAGAAATAAACATGTTTCTGCAAGTTTGGTCAACCCCATGTAAGTTATGGGGCAGTAACAGTACACTTTTCAAAACGTGTTTTTCAGCCCGAAATAAACGCGTTTTTTCAGACAACTGAATACCCATGTAGCAGCAAGGCTCAGAAGAGCCCACACACTCAGATCTTAACCCCAGTGTGCAGAAAGGGTCAAAACGTGTTTTTCAGCAGAAATAAACATGTTTCTGCAAGTTTGGTCAACCCCATGTAAGTTTTGGGGCAGTAACAGTACACTCTGCAAAACGTGTTTTTCAGCCCGAAATAAACGCGTTTTTTCAGACAACTGAATCCCCATGTAGCAGCAAGGCTCAGAAGAGCCCACACACTCAGATCTTAACCCCAGTGTGCTGAAAGTGTCAAAACATGTTTTTCAGCAGAAATAAACATGTTTCTGCAAGTTTGGTCAACCCCATGTAAGTTATGGGGCAGTAACAGTACACTTTTCAAAACGTGTTTTTCAGGCCGAAATAAACGCGTTTTTTCAGAAAACTGAATACCCATGTAGCAGCAAGGCTCAGAAGAGCGCACACACTCAGATCTTAACCCCAGTGTGCAGAAAGGGTCAAAACGTGTTTTTCAGCAGAAATAAACATGTTTCTGCAAGTTTGGTCAACCCCAAGTAAGTTATGGGGCAGTAACAGTACACTCTGCAAAACGTATTTTTTCAGCCCAAAATAAACGCGTTTTTTCAGACAACTGAATCCCCATGTAGCAGCAAGGCTCAGAAGAGCCCACACACTCAGATCTTAACCCCAGTGTGCAGAAAGGGTCAAAACGTGTTTTTCAGCAGAAATAAACATGTTTCTGCAAGTTTGGTCAACCCCAACTAAGTTATGGGGCAGTAACAGTACACTCTGCAAAACGTATTTTTTCAGCCCGAAATAAACGCGTTATTTCAGACAACTGAATCCCCATGTAGCAGCAAGGCTCAAAAGAGCCCACACACTCAGATCTTAACCCCAGTGTGCAGAAAGGTTCAAAACGTGTTTTTCAGCAGAAATAAACATGTTTCTGCAAGTTTGGTCAACCCCATGTAAGTTATGGGGCAGTAACAGTACACTTTTCAAAACGTGTTTTTCAGCCCGAAATAAACGCGTTTTTTCAGACAACTTAATCCCCATGTAGCAGCACGGCTCAGAAGAGCCCACACACTCAGATCTTAACCCCAGTGTGCTGAAAGTGTCAAAACATGTTTTTCAGCAGAAATAAACATGTTTCTGCAAGTTTGGTCAACCCCATGTAAGTTATGGGGCAGTAACAGTACACTTTTCAAAACGTGTTTTTCAGCCCGAAATAAACGCGTTTTTTCAGACAACTGAATACCCATGTAGCAGCAAGGCTCAGAAGAGCCCACACACTCAGATCTTAACCCCAGTGTGCAGAAAGGTTCAAAACGTGTTTTTCAGCAGAAATAAACATGTTTCTGCAAGTTTGGTCAACCCCATGTAAGTTATGGGGCAGTAACAGTACACTTTTCAAAACGTGTTTTTCAGCCCGAAATAAACGCGTTTTTTCAGACAACTGAATCCCCATGTAGCAGCAAGGCTCAGAAGAGCCCACACACTCAGATCTTAACCGCAGTGTGCTGAAAGTGTCAAAACATGTTTTTCAGCAGAAATAAACATGTTTCTGCAAGTTTGGTCAACCCCATGTAAGTTATGGGGCAGTAACAGTACACTTTTCAAAACGTGTTTTTCAGCCCGAAATAAACGCGTTTTTTCAGACAACTGAATCCCCATGTAGCAGCAAGTCTCAGAAGAGCCCACACACTCAGCTCTTAACCCCAGTGTGCAGAAAGGGTCAAAACATGTTTTTCAGCAGAAATAAACATTTCTGCAAGTTTGGTCATCCCCATGTAAGTTATGGGGCAGTAACAGTACACTCTGCAAAACGTGTTTTTCAGCCCGAAATAAACGCGTTTTTTCAGACAACTGAATCCCCATGTAGCAGCAAGGCTCAGAAGAGCCCACACACTCAGATCTTAACCCCAGTGTGCAGAAAGGGTCAAAACGTGTTTTTCAGCAGAAATAAACATGTTTCTGCAAGTTTGGTCAACCCCAACTAAGTTATGGGGCAGTAACAGTACACTCTGCAAAACGTATTTTTTCAGCCCGAAATAAACGCGTTTTTTCAGACAACTGAATCCCCATGTAGCAGCAAGGCTCAAAAGAGCCCACACACTCAGATCTTAACCCCAGTGTGCAGAAAGGTTCAAAACGTGTTTTTCAGCAGAAATAAACATGTTTCTGCAAGTTTGGTCAACCCCATGTAAGTTATGGGGCAGTAACAGTACACTTTTCAAAACGTGTTTTTCAGCCCGAAATAAACGCGTTTTTTCAGACAACTGAATACCCATGTAGCAGCAAGGCTCAGAAGAGCCCACACACTCAGATCTTAACCCCAGTGTGCAGAAAGGGTCAAAACGTGTTTTTCAGCAGAAATAAACATGTTTCTGCAAGTTTGGTCAACCCCATGTAAGTTATGGGGCAGTAACAGTACACTCTGCAAAACGTGTTTTTCAGCCCGAAATAAACGCGTTTTTTCAGACAACTGAATCCCCATGTAGCAGCAAGGCTCAGAAGAGCCCACACACTCAGATCTTAACCGCAGTGTGCTGAAAGTGTCAAAACATGTTTTTCAGCAGAAATAAACATGTTTCTGCAAGTTTGGTCAACCCCATGTAAGTTATGGGGCAGTAACAGTACACTTTTCAAAACGTGTTTTTCAGCCCGAAATAAACGCGTTTTTTCAGACAACTGAATCCCCATGTAGCAGCAAGTCTCAGAAGAGCACACACACTCAGCTCTTAACCCCAGTGTGCAGAAAGGGTCAAAACATGTTTTTCAGCAGAAATAAACATTTCTGCAAGTTTGGTCAACCCCATGTAAGTTATGGGGGCAGTAACAGTACACTCTGCAAAACGTGTTTTTCAGCCCGAAATAAACGCGTTTTTTCAGACAACTGAATCCCCATGTAGCAGCAAGGCTCAGAAGAGCCCACACACTCAGATCTTAACCCCAGTGTGCAGAAAGGGTCAAAACGTGTTTTTCAGCAGAAATAAACATGTTTCTGCAAGTTTGGTCAACCCCAACTAAGTTATGGGGCAGTAACAGTACACTCTGCAAAACGTATTTTTTCAGCCCGAAATAAACGTGTTATTTCAGACAACTGAATCCCCATGTAGCAGCAAGGCTCAAAAGAGCCCACACACTCAGATCTTAACCCCAGTGTGCAGAAAGGTTCAAAACGTGTTTTTCAGCAGAAATAAACATGTTTCTGCAAGTTTGGTCAACCCCATGTAAGTTATGGGGCAGTAACAGTACACTTTTCAAAACGTGTTTTTCAGCCCGAAATAAACGCGTTTTTTCAGACAACTTAATCCCCATGTAGCAGCACGGCTCAGAAGAGCCCACACACTCAGATCTTAACCCCAGTGTGCTGAAAGTGTCAAAACATGTTTTTCAGCAGAAATAAACATGTTTCTGCAAGTTTGGTCAACCCCATGTAAGTTATGGGGCAGTAACAGTACACTTTTCAAAACGTGTTTTTCAGCCCGAAATAAACGCGTTTTTTCAGACAACTGAATACCCATGTAGCAGCAAGGCTCAGAAGAGCCCACACACTCAGATCTTAACCCCAGTGTGCAGAAAGGTTCAAAACGTGTTTTTCAGCAGAAATAAACATGTTTCTGCAAGTTTGGTCAACCCCATGTAAGTTATGGGGCAGTAACAGTACACTTTTCAAAACGTGTTTTTCAGCCCGAAATAAACGCGTTTTTTCAGACAACTGAATACCCATGTAGCAGCAAGGCTCAGAAGAGCCCACACACTCAGATCTTAACCCCAGTGTGCAGAAAGGTTCAAAACGTGTTTTTCAGCAGAAATAAACATGTTTCTGCAAGTTTGGTCAACCCCATGTAAGTTATGGGGCAGTAACAGTACACTTTTCAAAACGTGTTTTTCAGCCCGAAATAAACGCGTTTTTTCAGACAACTGAATCCCCATGTAGCAGCAAGGGCTCAGAAGAGCCCACACACTCAGATCTTAACCGCAGTGTGCTGAAAGTGTCAAAACATGTTTTTCAGCAGAAATAAACATGTTTCTGCAAGTTTGGTCAACCCCATGTAAGTTATGGGGCAGTAACAGTACACTTTTCAAAACGTGTTTTTCAGCCCGAAATAAACGCGTTTTTTCAGACAACTGAATACCCATGTAGCAGCAAGGCTCAGAAGAGCCCACACACTCAGATCTTAACCCCAGTGTGCAGAAAGGGTCAAAACGTGTTTTTCAGCAGAAATAAACATGTTTCTGCAAGTTTGGTCAACCCCATGTAAGTTATGGGGCAGTAACAGTACACTCTGCAAAACGTGTTTTTCAGCCCGAAATAAACGCGTTTTTTTCAGACAACTGAATCCCCATGTAGCAGCAAGGCTCAGAAGAGCCCACACACTCAGATCTTAACCGCAGTGTGCTGAAAGTGTCAAAACATGTTTTTCAGCAGAAATAAACATGTTTCTGCAAGTTTGGTCAACCCCATGTAAGTTATGGGGCAGTAACAGTACACTTTTCAAAACGTGTTTTTCAGCCCGAAATAAACGCGTTTTTTCA